>NC_137220.1:15644328-15914328 GCF_949987685.1 Ammodytes marinus | reverse complement strand
TCAAACTCAGGAGAGGTTTAGAACTGTCATGTAAAACTCTGTGGGGGGTTTTATTAAACTTTTAGATAATTTGTTTTGTTTTGTTTGGTAGCCTATATTGTGCTCGAGACATGGCTCTGTCCCAGATAGCGTGCCTGGATAATAACCATGTGAACCCGCGGACAAACGACTCCAAACCGGATTTCATTTACTGCGAAGACCAGCGGCTCGCGCTTGAGGCTCTGTTGCAGGATGGTCGCGAGGCGTTTTTCAAATACCTGGAGGCTCGAGGCCTACGGGGTTTCCTCTCGGACCCGGAGATGGAAGCTCTCGCCGGCACGTACGAGCCCCATGACCCGGGCTCGGAGCTCATTCAGGGGAACGCCGAGGACGACGGTGCCCCAATGTCACTGCACTACTGGCCCGATATGTCGGACACGTCCATCCCGATGATGGACCTGGGCTGGCCGGACACCGAGGCTTACCGCGGGGTCACGCGCACCAGCGTGTACGCGCAGCCACCGCTGGACGGTCAGCCGCACGTCAAAGAGATTGTTAGAAAAATGATTGGGCAGGCGCTAAAGGTATGTCAACATTGGCTATAATCAGCCACAAGTTAACCTAATTCTACAATGCATTAATAGCAGTGGTCAGTCTGTTTCCCCTCTCCACTTTTAAACTGGGCTACACTTGCCTACGTTTTACGCATTCCACATAAAGCCTGTGTGGCAATAGACGATCAATGTAAAACATATAAATCAAAATTGATTGTAGCCCAAATTCACACAAAAATGCCTCCAATGGCTGTACAAGTATATAGGCCTAAGCAAAATAAAAATGGCATAACAACAACACAAAACACCATATGCATACAACAAGATAAATAACTACAAAGCATTAAGGACAAGAAATAGGCTATGACATAAATAGTTCCAAATTATAACAATTAAACATTTATGAAGTATAAGCAGTTGATGGTGTTGTGCCTTATCTAAAATAGGCCTACTACTGCTATGCCTTGATATAGGCCTTTATCTATGGGTTGTTTCTCTGCCTAGCTGTACCCATTCAAAAGATAAACTGTTACGTTGACATGACACTATGCTAGGGCTCTCTTAGCCAGTATGAGGTCCAGAGTGCAGTCCGCTGATCTAAAGAGACAGACGAGAGTAAAGTGCAACCTTGACTAAGCTGCTTTATCAGGGACAATAATTGCCGCACACACAATGTAACTGTGTGTTGGGTTGGACATTTGCATGAATTTTTTTGGGCTCTTATACTGCCAGGGTGCACGTGTGTGTGCGCGTGTGCCTCTGTCTCTTCATGCAGCTCACTCATCTTAAGGCAGCGGCTCTCAGTGGCATGTGTTATTTCACCCAAACATCCCGTGGGCATTTTCCTGAAGAGCTCACAGATCCATGAGATGTATGATTCACATAAGTGGAAGGCAGCGAGAACACACATAACTTGCCGTAATTGCTGACTTAACAGTTTTATTTCAACACGAAAACCTGTTTGATCTTCTTCTTTTTCGCTCAAACCTGTGGAACTACTTAAATGTTTTAGACTCTTAGGAGAAAACTCTAAACACTGTGTGATGTTTGCAAGTAAAGTCAAAGTTCATTCAAACCCTGAGGGCAGATCCTGCTTTGTGTAATAAAGTGTGTGTTTGTGTGTTTTCACTTGTTTGCATGCATGTGTGCATTTGTGCAAGACTTTGTTCCTGTGTTTGATGTATGATGTATGCGTTTGTCTGCAGGTAATAGCAGTGGCTATGGACGTCTTCACTGATGTCGACATATTTCGAGATTTGCTCGAAGTGGCTTTCAAGAAGAAGGTCTCTGTCTACATCCTGCTGGAAAGCACAAACCTACCTCATTTCCTGTCCATGTGTCAGAGGGCCAACATGCACCCGGGACACCTCAAGGTTAGCCAGCGACACATAGCATTGTTGCGCATAGCGGCCTGGCGTTTAGCATGAAACGGCAAGGCTTACAGTAAGCTGTACTACAAAGTCAAAAGATCCCAGATGGTTGGAACAGTCAAAACAATCACCCTGAACCCTCACTTTGAGAATGAAATACACCTGTGAGTTTCCGTTGTAGAATGCATTAAGTCGTTATCTTTTGAAAGAAAGACAAGCAACTGAAGTCATGAGATTTTCATTTTGCGCTGTTAAGTGAAAGTGCATGCCTTTCACTCACTCTTTGTCTCTTGTCGACATACACGCACACACACACACACACACACACACACACACACACACACACACACACACACACACACACACACACACATACACCCTGCAAACCCTTCCAGCTGGCACTGAACCATAGATGAGCCTCTTACCTCTTTGTATCTACCTTTGGTGTTTCATTCCATAATTGGCTGGTTACCGTGAAAAACAAAAGTGATAGAAAACATTTTGCTCATGCTGGGACTCGTAAACACTGTACGTTGCCTGTAATTTAAACCGCTTCTTCAGGGAGTTCCTTCACTGAGACATAAATCTTTTGATCAGGCTGCCAATACAGACATCCCAGGCAAACAGTAGATGATGGACTCTTTAATGGTTCGCACCTAAATCTGCAGTATTTAGTGGGTGGAAGTCAAGTCTCAGTGGTGCCTGCGTTGTTCTTCCTTTCGCCTGGGTGAATGCTTCACTATATATACACACAGCAGAAGCTCGGCAGGATAGTTTCTACAAAGGATTCCAGTGCGCTTAACTAATTATGTTGAGCAATACATACTGCTTAGGTATACAATGGTCTAAATTAGTGATTGGCAGGCATAAGTACATGTACAGATCGCATACAGATTATACAGCCATACAAGAACAGACACGCGTGTATAACTCTCTGCCAGTTTATGCCTTGGAGGAACTAAACACAAACGCAATAACACCCTGACGAATGTCCAGTACTACCTGTATCTGGATCATAAGCAAAGCAGCAGAACATGTAAATGTCTCAGGTTGCTTTACAAACATACGTTGTCCTACATTTAAATGAGTGAAATATTTGATAGCAGAATGGCTATGTATTAAACAAAGACTGCCTGTGTCAAAGCTCTCCTTTCCTCGTTTCCATTTTTCCCCATTCTTATTTTGTACAATATTCTGTGGTGTTTTTTTCCCATCAAGTGTCAGTGTAGATCTGCAATAACAGGAAGTTTTGAGCAGCATTTAACTTCTCAGGCATGGTACGTTGAGGGACATGGTGCCGAAATTCATGCACACACAGCCATTGTTATTTTAATCCAAACCACTGATGCTATAAATGGTCCTGTATCATTCAGTTCAAGTCTCATCCGGGAGACCTATCACCGTGGTTAGCATGTGGCATCCCAGAAAATCTGATCCGCCAAGAGTACATCTGTACAAGTGGCAGTTTATGGCTAAAGGAAAAAGTGATGAGCAGCTAACGCGAAATCTCCCGAGGTGAAGAGTTTGCAGAGGGAGCTTGGTGATTGGTAGCAAGAGTTGAAGACAGTTTTGACATTATGAGATTTGACTGGAAGCTGGAAGTGCCGTGAGGGAGTCTGCAGTTACAACTACACTATAACAGTAAAGGGATTTTAGTTTGTTCAGTATGCTTTTTTTTATTAAAGCTTGTTCGGTTGTGGTATTTTCACATAGAAATCTTTCTAGAGCAGATTAAGGAAGCGTCCTCCACACTTGTTACACACACTCACAGAAAAGCTAATTTGCTGATTCTATCTCATCAGTCAACCAAAGGAATTTTCTGTGCAAAATAGAAATGTAAGGGTGTGACCAAAGAAAGAGGGAAAACGTGTTGCTACTGTGAGACGCGCTGAGAATAATGTGACAATACAACTCTGTCATAAAGTGTTCTTAGCTGCGCACTCTAAATCTAAACTCACAGCAACCAATATAATGGTCTGTCATGTCAAAAGGACCTCAAACACCTTACAAGGGGCTTGACAACTACAAAACGGGTCCAAAATCGAGTTAACTAAGTGAAGCGCAAAGTTCAAAGCGAACAGAATAGCTATGACTCACAAACCAAAAACAAGAAAAGCGAATCAACCAACAGACAAAACAGTCATGCTGCAATTGTGACATTAGATGCCATTTCTTTCATAGTTGGATTGGGTTTGGCATCCTTAAGTCCTTTTACTAACACCTTTTGTTAACACCTGGAAAGGACTTGAAAGCTAAAGTAATAAACTAGATGTTCCTTTCATGTGATCTCCTATCTGGAATGTTGTTAAAGTCTTTTTTATAACACCCTACACGGTACCACCCATTTATTATCATGAGTGTTCAGTGTTAGCGCTGCCACTTATTATATCTGTGCACAGTAACATGTGCACAGTAGGGGTTTGCACGTGTACACGCGTACATGTGTAACCGTTTAGGAAAAATCAATAAACTGAAATGTTTTAAGTTTGGAAAATTATTATTTCCAGGAGTGGTGGGCGATGTGAGCTACTAAAGCAGATAACACAACACATTATTGTGTTTGGTAACAATATTTATTAATTTAACTATTTAACTGCTCCACCTTCAGTTTCACTTTCCTTTTCATCTCCGTCTCAAACAGCTGGTCTACACCTTATGTGCCTTTAAATATGTTATTGTGAACATGCTTTCTAGGGAATGTAATGACGTTACAGTAGAGGATGCTAGGCTAAGCACAAGCGTCAATCATCCAATATACGTATATTCAAAATACATATGAACATGACTAGAACATACAAATAAAGTTTGTTCTTTGCATGTTCTAGTCATTGCTGTCATTGTTTTACAGCTTTGTGTCACAGGGATCACAGATTACAAAGTTGGCTTTGAATCTACAGAAGGTATGGCATCTAAAATCTTTGTTCGTGTGTGTGTCACAGCACCTTCGTGTACGCTATCTGGATGGAGCAGAGTTCTACACTCGGTCCTCAACCAAGGTCAGAGGGCGAATGGCACAGAGATTCATGTTCATTGATGGAGACAGAGCTGTGTCTGGCTCGTACAGGTCAGTGCTGTGTGGGTGTGTGTGTGTGTGTGTGTGTGTGTGTGTGTGTGTGTGTGTACGTGCGTGCGTGCTTGTCAGTGGGGATGTGAGAAAGGGAGCCCGTGAGAGGAGCTTTCTATCTCTGTCTGCATTCACCTGTCTTTGTTTCCATGAGAGCGGCATCGACAGATATGAATAAAGAATGCACCGCATCTATTAACGTTCAGTATCATTTTCTGAACATGTATACTAGACAAACAGGTTGTAAATGTATCTAATGTACAAGAGTAAGAAACACACACACTGGGTCTCCTCATGTAACTGGAAAATGACACATTTCCTCTTTACATATTCATTTGAGGCTCTTACAATCCACATCAAATGTTGTCCCATTTGTCTGCTTGGGTCACTTACTTCTTGCTTTTGACCTCGCCTATGTATATTTTCAATAAAGTATTTTTTTGTTCTGTGAGTTGGTGGTGTACTCCATTGTAGTCTAACATTGTATTTTCTGTGTGTCCTGTAGTTACACTTGGCTGTCCTCGCGACTGGACAGGAATCTCATCACGGTGGTTTCAGGTCAGGCCGTGGAGACCTACGACAACCTGTTCCGCATCCTTTACGCGGTCTCCAGCTCGGTCGACATCACGCAGTGCGCCACGGACCTTGAACCTGAGCCTGAGCCTATCAAAGAGCCGGCACCAGCGCCCCCGCCTCCTTCTGCCGAAGTCGTAAGGAAACGTCACAACCCCAAATACGCCCTGGTCGCTTTAAGCTACCCGAGCCCCAGCCCTGCTGATGACCAAAGCAGCACCAAAGAGAACCAAGAACCAGAGGTCCCAGAAATAAAGAAGATGAGGCGGATGAGTGAGGCCCCGGACATCCACCCCGGACTCGTCGACCTAGAGAAAGTGTGCTTGATGGATTACGTGCCCACGTGGCCAGAGCCCGACCCCCCCAGTGACGTGATTGGCTTCATTAATGTTCGGGATTCGACAAAACCAAATTTGGCCCACCTCCAGAGATCTGAGATGTACGAAACCAGCCAAGCAGTCAGGTTTAGCAACCCAATCAGCGTGCCCAAAGAGAGCCTGCCAGAGGTTGCCAAGCCTAGACAGCTTACTGCTGAACCTAAGGAGATGAATCACGTCCAAACAGCAGTACAAGATAAAACCAATGTTGTGAACCGACCTCAGCCAACACAAGTCAATGCATTGCCTGGTAACATCAAAGGTAAAGCAGAGGTATCTGGACCAACATGTCAATCTGACAAAGGCACTACTAAGACTTTTAACACTGAGAATAAATTGAATACGAACAACCAAAATGCAGGCCCTAACACCACACCTCACCAAAACGCACATGTACCACCCCAGTCCAACAGCAAAGCATCGGCTCCTAACCCCGTGCTCAAACAAACCTTGCACCCTATCACCTCTTCTTCTACAACTGTCAGTCCTGCCCTCTCTTCCCCCTCTGCATCTTCGTCTTTGACTCCAACTTCTAATCCTCCCACCGTTACCCCTCATACTGTCCAGCCCAGAGAAACACCGCAGCAAAAAAAGACTGGTAGTTATGGAATGTATACTGACAGATCGGGAACCACATTGGTCGCTGGAACCAACCCAAAATCCCATTCAGATGTTTTGATCGCTGATGCAGCAAAGGCAAAGTGTGGGAGTATTCAGGAAATCATTCCAAAAGATGTTGAACCCAAGACTTTGACTTCAAAAGATTACAATTTAAGCCAAAAGAAGGACGGAGTAGCACCAGTGCAGAAGGAGCCCAAGGCCCCAGAAAAAGCCCTAATCGGCTCAGACTTGGCTGAAGTGCCAAAAAGTACAAATGTGAAACAAAACAAAACCTCACAGGGAAGAGCGTATCAACTTCAGGATATATCATATTCTAGTCCACAGGATATAGGTGTATTAAATACTGTACAGTCAACAAACAGTGTTGGTAATAATAACACACATACAGCCGCTGCAGACACAAACAGCCAGCAGGTCAATCCAAGTTCCAAACAAGCAAACTGCACGGACAGCGTGCCGAATACTGCCAAACAAAACGCTCACGGCACCTGTGCAGAAGTAACTCCTAAAGCACAGATGAGCACTAAGACACCTGAGAAATCCCTGCGCTTAAATTTCTCCGACACACATTTGCCCAATCTGCGTTCGCTGATGTCTGAGAGAGAATCGCGGTCACTCACAGCTCTCGCGCGCACACCAACTCCGGACGGAATACCCTCGCGCACGCCTACACCGGACTCCCGAACAAACACGCCTGATGGGTATTTTTCACCAAGAGAGGACAGCACCTCGGATGAGTATTATGAATGCTGCGAGTCACCTCTCAACGAGCCTGTTACCAATAGTTCTGTTCACCTCAATCATAACGCTGTTGCCGCTATGTTGGGACCTACAGACAGTAATACCTCTAGCAGGGAGAAACAGAGTTTGTCTGCTAAAGATTTGAAAGAGGCAGCGGAAAGAAGCAGGGATGCCAAGAGAAAGAGGTTAAAAAACCAAGCGGGAGGATTAACCAATGAGGGAGCAGAGCCAAAGGGATTGTCCACAAGGAGGGTTCCTACGGCGAGAGAGAAAGCAGAGAAAGAGAAGGCTGTGGGCCGGGCGGCATTAGGACCCAGCGGTGTGGAGAGGAGAGACAAGCACCTGTCAGTCAGAGACATTGACGCTCAGAAGGTACGATAATGATATAAGTTAGCACATGTTTGAGTGTTTGTATATTCAAGATATTTCTCCTCATTATACAAACAGTGCTTTTAAAGGGTTCCATGCGACTTCATCTAAATTAAAAACATTTCTACCTTCTTCATTTTCCAACTACGTGAGAGTATGCTGTAGAAGCTGTACATCTTTACAACTTTATAAAACCAAGTAGGGAAAGTAGTTCATCTATTCATCTATCTCCATCCACCCATACATTTCTGTTGTAGTGTGTCTGTGTGTCTAGGTATATTAAGTATGCACCAGCGGAGTGTCACTAAGAAACACTCAACACTAGTTCATTATTATTGAACAAGGACACTGTGTGTGAATGAACGTGCTGTACCTATAATGAGGCAGCGCCCGCGTGTTCACACCGATTTCAATATTAACGAGTGGAAAAAATATTGATGGTTTCCAATTTATTTGGTGTAGTTCAAATCATTTGCCGATGATCTTACGATTTACATATATAACAGCTGTCTAGTCAGTGAGGAGTCATTGGCATGTTTCATCTCAGTTCTGACATGTAAAATGAACAAGACATTAAAGCAGATCTCACATTTGACACCAAGTACGTCTCTCTTTTCCATTTGCAACAAAGCTTTCATGACACCCATCACTGTGAGTGTGAGCGTTTGACACTGCATTGTGGATGAGTTGCCAGAACGCTGATGGAATATAATGTGAGAAGAACATGCTGCTAGTGTTAGAACAAAACCTACAGTAGTCAAATGGATTAATATTGGTATATGTCATCATCTCCGGCCTCTTCTTTTTGTCCCTCTCCGTAGCCTTTATATACTCTTCCCACACGTCCACAAGGACATCAGCAAGACAGAGAAGCATTCTCCCTCACCCAGTCAACAAGGTCCACTCGAGCCCCTCCCCTGTCCACGCCTTCTTTGGACTCTCGACACTGGGGGGGCAGTCAGGCATCAGAGAACGCCCCGTCTCATCGCAGGATGTCGCCCAGACATTCTTCTCCAGGGCCGGGTTCCAAT
Organism: Ammodytes marinus; assembly: GCF_949987685.1. Lineage (NCBI taxonomy): Eukaryota > Metazoa > Chordata > Actinopteri > Uranoscopiformes > Ammodytidae > Ammodytes > Ammodytes marinus. Next base: position 15,905,649 of record NC_137220.1, on the reverse strand, counting down.
AGGTCCGGGTCTGGACACAAGCAGGCCGAAGCCTCCCACAACATGCAGAGCTTCCTCATCCCCTCACGACAGCCTGTACCCACGCAGGCCAGGCCTAGAAAACCCCCGGCCTCCTTCCTCCACTCCATCAGAGGGCAGCAGCTCCTCGGGAATTCCCAGAACCAGACAACGTCGGCGCAGAAGGCCCACAGCGAGGGAGAGGGACAGGCGCCGTTCAGCGTGACTTTTGGCCGGCTGTACAGCCTCAAGGACCTGAAGGACAAGATGAGCCAGCTGCCGGGACAGAGCAAGAAAGGCAGGGCCAGCTCCCCTGCCAATGGGCGTAAGGGCACACGCTAGTCTGCTAGTCATTTAATTTTTTGTTACATAAGACAAAAAAAAAGGTCAGGGTTATAACAAAAAAAATCTATTAGAATAGACCAACCTACAAGATAAGCTTAGAAAATCTTGACTTGACCAGTATGTGGACTATGAAATAAATAAAAAAGGTCCTTCTTTCGGAGAGTTCACTTAGACTATAACAAATGACATGTGGTGTTGAACACACTTCAAGTTGTTTCACCACACGTACGAAACAGCTCCTGTACATCAATGTTTGTTGTCATTACTGCACCAAACCATATGTGATTGGATAATGTTTTTCCTTCTTTCTCTGCTTATCCTTCCTAGAGATGACCTGTATATAATATTATAAATACAAGAATAGAAATGTAAACATAAAACAGTTCCGTCTTACACCTTTACTGCCATTCTTGGTCCACGCACCTGTGAGCTGCTTCAGAGAACTGGTTGCTCTATGGTTTGACAGTTTATGAGGACCGGTCCAACCATTTTGCATGTAGTGACTTATGCAATGTAAAACATTCTCAACATTATGACATCAGCAATTGACAATGTATGACAGCAGATGAATTGTACATAATTGTTTGCACGTGTTTGCCTGAGCCTTTCTGCAATTTGTTTTAAAGAATGGGATATTATTTGTTTGTTCTAAAAAGTAAAGAAAAGGTCGCACATCTCAGGTAGCCAAGCGGCACAAAGAGTTCCAAAGAGCGTTTAAAACAGACAGGTTCAACTCAGTGATATATACATACATACAAGGGCAGAGTCACTACAGCTGGGAGTTGGAGCCCAGTTATGCATCAGCCAATCAAATCATCCCACCCCATTGCTTAACAGACCAAGGGGATATTGACAGGTGATTCACAAACCATTACATTCCATTTTTTCCAGTTATATAAAGTGACCACATAACATGGGGGTTCTAACAAGATTATTTGAGACTTCTTAATTCTCCTAAAAAATGAAATAACAGTTTCCCCAGCATCTGACCTGTTAACATAGCAAACACTTTTTCACCCTGGAGTTACTTCTTTCTGATGGGTTTCTATGATGTGTGAGGACCCACTTCAAGTTGTTTTACCAATATGACAGTTGTCCTTTTGAAACTGCTCCTGTACATCAGTGTTTCTCATTACTGCACCAAACAAAGCTTGACCGGATCAGTGTTTTTCCTTATTTCTCTGCTTCCCCTTCTAGAGATGACCTTTATACAATATTGATACATCTCGAAATGTTTGCAATTCTATTATATATTCTAAATTATGTCATGTTAAAATAATGTCACTGTCTGTCTGGCTGAACTCTGTGCTTCGTCCTATGGGAGGTTGTGACCTCTGATGCTATCAGTGGTCTTAGCATCTGGAATTGAAGCATAGCTGCCTATCCTCGATTTTTAATGATTAATGAGATGGTTTGTCTCCATTTTGTTTGCAAAACCTTTGTCTTACCTTTCCACCTAAGGATAAAATCCCGGTCTAGGTTGCTTTGACCTAGATGTACTGTACATATGATGTGGGTCTAGCAAAAGAAAGAAAAAAAGTTGCATTATCTGTGATACATGTTTTGTGAAATTTCTCTTTTCATTCAGAAAGATATCAAATGTGGGAGGTCTTTCTTAGCTTACAGTTATTTGGTATCTCGGGGTGGTGCAATGTGAATGTGGATTAAGGATATATACATGCTGTAAAGTTAAGTTAAGTTACTTTATTAGACAATGGTTACTTTAAAATGTGTCTTTTCGCATATCCCCTCTCAAGTAACCACACTTCGGAGGGAGTCAGAGCGCAGGATCAGCCATAGTACAGCGCCCCTGGAGCAGTATTTGGGTTAAGTGTCTCGCTAGAGATGATGGGCACCGTAGACGTAATACCAGCCACTACTAGTTTTACACCTTTCCTTGAGGCCATCCTACCACCCTCCCAGTATAAGTGACTGGGATTCATCCATATGCACATTAATAGAGTTGTAGATAGGTTTCACATGTTTGATGAAAGCATGTGGGTGTTTTACATGACAAACTCATGTTGTATTTACAAATGGAAAGAACTTTGTGTGATTTTGAACAACTAGTCACAGTATTGTTAACCTCATGGCAGGTAAACAAATAAAAAAATATCACTGTCTATGTGAGTTTGTTTGTGTTATAATAACAAGCCAATGTTTGCCTCTTGCTTAGGACACAAATTTGAATGCTAAAACTGTTGATGCAGAATCTCAACTCATTGTTTATCGATGTATCAGACATTCCCTTAGGCTCCTTCCCTTTGGTTATTTCATATTCCTCCATTGTTTGCACTACATTGACAGACTATTAGCAGTCAGGTTATTGATGTATTCTTTGTGTACAGCAAATCCCATTTACATTTAAAATGCCTTCTTTTTTTACTGGAAGACAAAGTCACAGCGACTGTGCCTCAGCAAAGCATAGGTTATCTCCAGAGACTAGCACAATAAACACCATGCAGTACACACTTGTTACTTTTAAGTACTGATACAGATGCCCTGAAGATTATAACAGCAGTGTCATGCACTCCATTCAAATGGAGTTATTATAATAATTCAAATGTAGTTAGATAGGTGGGAAAAACAACTGTCTTACAAAGATACGAATGAGAGAAGCTCCAGTCTGTCATCTTGTTATTGGAACAAACAAGGAATTTGTGCACTGGCTTGCTTGCTTTACTTCTGAACCAGCTTTATTTGACTGCAGTTAATCCCCAAATCACTGTTTGGCTCTGTGAGTTCTTGTGTCCATATTGTTTTGGGTTTGGATTTAAAAAATCTGTTCCAAAGGGAGATTTTTCAGAAAAAGGGTTGTTTTTTTCCCTGCCCGTGCAAACTAGGATTGAATTCCATTATATAGATTATAAATTATTGATGTCTGTCCTTGGTAGCTGCTGAGGGCTGGTCTGCATGCCGATTGAGATAATTACTTGATCTACATGGTTGAGTTGACGGCAAGATTTGCTAAATATGATTTATCTTCTTTTTCTAGCTTCAGCGACGTCAAAGAAAAAGTCAGAATAAAACGATGCATTTGTGGGTTTTGGAAGCTTGAGTTGTCTTTCACAGCCTGTTTGTAATCTTTCAAAGAACCAGCAGTGATCCATGTCAGACGTGGGAGTTATTTTGTAAAAAAGAAATTCCAATCGTATATAGGAAATTCAAGATAATCCCAAATAACTTATGTGTTACCTTACATTCAGTACGTGGAGCACTACAAGCTCCACGTACTGAACAAAGTTTGAGGTTGTGTGAGTTGCATGAGAAGCTGCCGCTGAGGTGTGATGATTTAGAGTTCTTTTTTTTTATGGCGTTCATGTTACTTACTGGGTGTGTTAAACATTGCCTGTGTGTGCTGTAAAAAGCTGATGGTGTGCCAGCAGAGACAAGTGATGCATTGCAACGACTGATTGACTCACTTACATTTGCATGCTTCGGTGACGAGAGCAAGATAAAAATGGAGAGAGATGTTTTTTATTGCAGGTTACGCTGGTGTGAAAAAAACACAAGCACACACACACACACACTTTAAATTTCACACAGACTCTACTAATTATCCCTCATGTTAGCTCTGTGAAATTTGTCTTGACATGGCAAAATAAAAAGCAAAGAATGTGTTGAGAATATGGTGCGTGTGCAATAATAGGGGCACATGTTTGTTGAGGAACGCGGAATAACCTACAGACAGAGGAAGGCTAGCTGTTTCCCCCTGCTTCCAGTCTCTGTGCTAAGCTAACTTACTTACTGGCTGTTGCTTCGAATTCGAGGGGTGTAGGCCTACATCTTGTCCCCTGTCTCCTAGCAGTTCAAGTCAATAAGAGTATTTCCCAAAATGACGGAAGAAATCCTTTAAATACTAACTCAGCATTTGTCCAAATATAAAAGAAGCATGAAAATCCAGATTTTAATATAGAGTATTTTTAAAAACAATATGAAACTTTGGTACAAAGTGACAAAAAGCTGCAAAAGTTATATTTAGATGACATCTTTTTTCATATGCCAAATAATAATACACTCACTTTTCTGGGTCACACACATCCAGATTTAGAATGAGTCAGAGGCACACACACACACACACACACACACACACACACACACACACACACACACACACACACACACACACACACACACACACACACACACACACACAAACACACACAAACATACTCTGATATCACACAAGGAAGATGCAGGGGATAGAGCAGTGATTGAGCAGCAGAAAGCAGAGAGATAGAGGAGGCGAGAGAAACAGAAAATTCCTTCTTATCTGAAGTAAAAGACTGATCAAGCAACTCAGATATACAGCCCAGGACATGAGGAACATGGGATACGCAAAATAGATGAATGGATTTAGCATCTATGGGGGGACAGGCTTCTTCATGAGTTTCCCTTTTACATTTTCTGTTAAAGTTTACTATTAAGTTTTACTACTGTATGTTTCAGTACACCTCACGAGCGTCTCATGCCTACCCTGGCTGTGGCTTGTCCAGTGGCTCCTAATACTGAAGATGTCAATGTTCAAAAAACGTGTCACAAATATAATGGTTTCACTCTGTACAGTTTGAAAAAGCAGTCATTCTGGTGACAACACAAACCACTGGGTGCCCTGGCAGTGACTTAAAATAGGTGCCAGACACAGGTTACCAGTTCTGTTTATTACCTCTCTCCACACACACACACACACACACACACACACACACACACACACACACACACACACACAGACGCACCTTCATGGAAGTCTTGTGATGATGTTTTCTGGTGTTGGGGGGATGATTGGACTGTATGATAGCACACCACCATACACATTCATAAACACTCACATCTAAATATAAACCACCCCCTCTCCCTCAGGCCATTTATATGGAGATGAGAGACTTGGATACCAGGGCCAAACACACACACACACACACAAACACACACACACACACACACACACACACACACACACACACACACACACAGATAGGGCTCATCATAACATCCTCTATTCGAGCCCCCGATTCTCATCATAAATGACAATGCCAGACTTCCACCCGGCCGCAAGGGTCGCAGTCGCAGCACAGACAAGTGTGACACAATGGGCTCACACACACACACACACACACACACACACACACACACACACCCACACACACACACACACACACACACACACACACACACACACACACACACTGAAGTGGTGACTCACTCCTCTTTTGGTTCCCTCTGCTTTGCAGACAGCCCTTTGGGTCTTTCGGCGACTGCAAAGTGGCTTACGCACACACCAACACGTAGACTCAGGCAACACAAGTAAATACAGACATTAAAGATATGAGAGGTTGGGTGTGTGTGTGTGTGTGTGTGTGTGTGTGTGTGTGTGTGTGTGTGTGTGTGTGTGTGTGTGTGTGTGTGTGTGTGTGTGTGTGTGTGTGTGTGTGTGTGTGTGTGTGTGTGTGTGTGTGTGTGTGTGTGTGTGTTTGTGTATGTAGGAAGGAGGAGGTGGACCGGCAAGTTTAGCCGAGACATCCTCTGATGTCAACAATTTCCGAAGACATGACTTTAGTCATTCTTCAATTAGTGTGATTTCACGCTCACTTGCTCCTCTGGGTAATGAAGTGTCCTATTAGCCTGTTGGGACTTGATTGAAGACACACACATGTTCGATTATCTCATGTGTCACTTTACGATGATGGAAGATGACGAAGTAAACTTTCATGTTCACTTCTTCCTGTTCTTTAAAATTGGCTACAGAAGAACCAAAGATGAATGAAAAGTTGTGGTGCTTAGTTTGAACAATTGGAAAACAGCTAATCCTATGGTTTCTACAAAAAAAAAATCAGCATTTATTTGTCGGGTTTGCTCTTGGTTTGGTGGTGTTTTCTGACGCACAAGAAGTGTTCAGGTTCCAGTGGAGCGCTAGCTAACCAAAGTATCACATCTATGTCTTATTATTGTGTCTTATTAAATGTGTTTTACTACGTCACATGTTGAAAAAATGTGACTGTACATATGAGCTGTATGGATGATACCATAAGTGAACTGAAGGTATGCGTGACACTGAGATGTGTTGTGACTGCTTTCAGAGGCTGCGGGGCTCACCCTGTTACATAACTGTTTCACCCTGCACAGTGGTTTCAACACCTGGCTGTAGAGGTGCAGTTGCTCTCCAACTCTTTCACAGTTGCATGGAGGCTATACAGTTTATAACACCAGCTGACAGGGTGTCCAGTAGACTTAGAGAAAGGGGTTACTGAGTGTATTTTGCATTGAATCAGAGTTGTTATACTTCTTATTTCAGACAAAATAGGCCTATATATAATATGATAATAATAATGTTTTTTTTTATGAAAAATATTTCTAAGCAGTGTGACCAAGTATCTGGAATGTGCATGGAGGAGAAGCAGGTTACATATTTCACAGGTCAGATAGGTGTGTGTGTTTGTGTGTGTGTGTGTGTGTGTGTGTGTGTGTGTGTGTGTGTGTGTGTGTGTGTGTGTGTGTGTGTGTGTGTGTGTGTGTGTGTGTGTGTTGTGGGTGTGTGTGTGTGTGTGCGTGTGTGTTTGGGCTTTTTTCAGAGCCTTTTTTAAAGGTCAGAAGTCAGGTAGCATCTTTTGGTTGTCTGACTTTAAATGTTACTAGGTCTTATGCCGGATCATGTTACGCGATCATTGTTATGTATCGGTACAGGAGAACGAATTCCGATGATCGCATGTGATCTCACGTGGAATACATGGGAAAACCCGTGGTGCTTCTGTTAAGGGCGTGCATCATTGAGAACATGATTTATTACATCTTAAAAGTCAGTGGTGGAACGCTGTTGTTTTTTTGTTTTTTTTCTATAGCGGAGCCCGCTGGGTGACTTGACACTTTAGGCTCTGGGCTAAATGAATGATGTCACCAATGTTACCAACGCCTGACTCTACAGGATGGCAAAGAGGACTGTTCCAAAAACCTATGAGGCTATTGCTCAGGGCTCATTGGCTTATTTCAAAAGGCACTTGTTTAGTGTTGGTTCTTATCTATTATTCTGGTTCTATTGAGAGTGCAAGATGATATTTCAATCAACATTCAAGAGCCCTTCAGAAAGAGACAGACAGACAGACAGACAGACAGACAGACAGACGGACAGAGACTCATGATATTGGATGTGTTGAGGCAGAGCAGAAGGGAGGGTCATGTAAAAAGAATAAAAAAATAGCTTAAGGTCACAAACACACGCACGCACGCACACACGCACACATGCACGCAAACACACACACTCGCACACACACACACACACACACACACACACACACACACACACACACACACACACACACACACACACACACACACACACACACACCATCCTCTGGCCAACTCCCTCCTCTGGCATGCAGCTGACTGTTGGAGTGGCATTTAATTAATCCTGTCAGAAAAGGTTAAGAAAAAGAGGAGAGAAAGGGAGGCTACAAAATGAAAGACGCAGACAAAGGGAGAGACTCTTTAAGGTGCTTCTATCGCCAACTGAAAAACAATAATTCATTTATCCAGAGCAAATCAGGTTAGCCTCACTCTGCAGGTATACATGAATTTAGTGTACCCGAACACAATTTTAACTGCGTTAAAAAGTTTGGGCTAAAGTGGTAGCGCCGCGGTGCTATTATTAACTTTCAGTCATGCTGTACAGTGGGCATTCTTTATGGGTTGCTGCTTCTGATCACAATCCAGGTGGTGTTAGTGCAAATGTCAGACGCCTCCCATTCTAAGTATTATCTAACCCTTGAGCCAGGTATTCAAGCCCAATAGAAAAGACACAGGAGTAGACTTGTACAGGTTTCCTGCCCAGTGAATGAACTTGGCTCAAGCAAACATCCTCTTGCTTAATTTGCAAAGGAGAGCCTTTGTCAGAAGGGATCTTCTCTGCTCCATATAGAAATGACAATAACACTGCACGTATACAGTGGCTGATAAAGTCTTTGATCAACTCTCTGTCTCTTTAAAGGCAACCTCCTCACCCATCGCTCTTTAAAGCCATAGTGCGTATGTTGCCCCCCTGAGTAATTCTGTGTAACTAATTACAACAATACTGTTGGCGCCATCTACATGAAGTAAGCCTTCGGTGCTCGCGCATGGCTTGTAATACATTCTGCTGTACATCCAGGTTTTTTCTTAGCAGTGGAATCAACAACTGAAACATCCCGAGGGAAAGTTCTTGAGCTCTTGTGCCAGTGTCAGGTAGTGACACCAGTTTGTATATGATGCTTATATATCTTTAATGCTTCTCTGAAATGTTCATCCCTCTCATTCATGGAAAGCTGTATCTGAAGGAATCAGAGCATGTAGGGCGTTGAGGCAGTATGTTCAGTGAGAGTGGTACATCTTCTCCTCTGACAGGTCTATACTTTAATTACCCAGCTCTTCTCTATTGTCAAAGTGGGTAGGTGTAAGGGGGCGGCTGTCAGGGCTTAACGAAGGGCATATAGATTACTCAAGAGTTGCTTCCTATTTGTGCAGTTCAGAGGCTAGCTTCATTTTGACTCATGTTTTGTGGCCGTCAGGTTTCAGTGACAGAGAGCACAGGGCGACACAGCCGAGACAAAGACCGGACACGCAACAATGATGTGTGGTTTCCTGTGGAACAATACTCCTGTAGCCCTTGACAGCTGCTCAGGGCCACTATATCTAACACACACACACACACACACGCACACACACACACACACACACACACACACACACACACACACACACACACACACACACACACACACACACACACACACACAATATATTAGAATATATTGCCATCTGCAGGCCATCGCGTTCCATGGATTCTTACACCAGCAATGTACATTGTATTCAGTAGCTAGTGTATGTATTTAAATGAACTTAGTTTGCCTAAGCTAATGCAGTATAACACAGCCCTCTTCCAATAAATCATACCTTTACAAAGGTGTTGAGCTTTTGTTTCAAAACAGGTGATGACTCTACTCAATATGGTCAATTTATGGCAGTAGTTTTCAAAAGCGCAATAAAAATTCCAGCCTTTTAGGTTAGGAACTTTTGAATGAATTATGAAGTGAAAATAATCTTCATCCAGACACTGATATATAATATGGGGAAGTAAAAATAGTGCACAGGGTAAATTTATTAGAGGTGATTTCAGACACAGCCTCTGTCTCCCTCTGGTGGAGGAAGAGTAGAGACAAAGAGCATCTGTATCCAGGATCTTCTTTTAGCAACATGTTTACACCTACACAACCCCACTATCCTTGAATTAGGAAGACCTGGCCTATTGCATAAAAGTGGAATAAAGACATCCAGGATGATTGATAAAGCCAGCCTTGACAAAGTCTAGCCTGGGCAATTTGGATTAGTCAGTTGCATAAACGCCAATCCAGGATGTAAAGGGGCTGCTTTGTCAAGCCAGGTGTAAGTAATTCTGTTAAGTGCCAGCCCACAGCTTTCAGAAGTAGACCCAAAGATCGAACACAGATTTACTGATGGAAAAATGGAAAAGACGGCCCATTTTCCCACAATGACTTGCTAGTTTAAACCGTAAGTCAGGGGGCAGTTCATTTCATACAGGAGATGTATTCTCTGCCAACTGTTCTTGATGTCCCTGCATTGTTTTATCAGGGCTCAACAATAAGGATTGCCCGACGTCCCGGGGCAAGTAAAACGCCACGTCGGGCCAGTAACTATGACAACCCACTTGCCCGAACGGGCAACCTGGAGTTTTTCCGAAATTATTGAAAAAAAATTATGATAATAATATTTTTATTTTTTATAGAGCCAAATAAAATTCATCTATCCACGGTCTTTTTTCATATAGAGCTGGTGCTCATTATTAAATAAACGCTTAGGCCTATGTTACTTATATAATTTATGTGCGAGTAGTTGTGTCTGCTGCGTTGCATCTCTCTCCTCTGCTCCGTTTTGTGAAGGGGGGCATGGCTCCAGCGCCGAAACACACACACACACACACACACACAGATTTCGGCAAAAAAACTGGTGCGCGTCTCTCACACACACAGTCAGAGAGATAGGAAAGAGAACTACACGCGTTACGTTGGTGTAACAGAAAGTACAAAAGCCAACGAGAAGCCTAAATAAGTAGACCCCAGCCGTCTGAAAAGCAGCAAAAATATTCGCGTTTTTTAAATGCATCCAAAGTGAATCTAGTAGTAGTTTAGCGAGGATGCTAACGTTAGCTCTGCTGCTAGTAGCCTACTACCAGTTTAATGTGTGCAGGACAACACAAACATCAGCAACAGTTAGCAGAGGAACATCTCTACAGCCTGCATGTATATCTTAATAAATGGACCTGAGGTGTCATTTCTCATACCAGGAGGCAGTGGAAGCTTGAAACTATACTGGAAAAGTGTTCAAAACAGCCTGTCCTTAGCCAAAAGTTGAGATTTTTAACAATAATAATAAAAAACGTTTAAAACAGATTGTTGTAGGCCTAAAAAAATGTCTTACAGAAAAAAAGTTCTAAAGAATTGCTGTTGTAAAAAGAATAAGGTACAAGAAAAAAACCTTTGTGTGACCAATGTTTTTTTTGTTGCATAAAACACGTCTCATTTGCAGTTATTGTCGGTTTAGAAACTAAAAAATTACAAATGTTCCAACTCAAATAATATTTGAATAATAGCCTCCACTTTCAGTATGATCATCTATAACACTGTCCATGATGTGTTCATACATTATAAATAAAGAGCGAATATAACAAATATTTGTACACCACTAATAAAAAAATTTTTATATAGGGGCCAGTAAAAATTGACTTCGGGCAAGTAGAATTCAGACCCACTTGCCCGGTCGGGCAAGTGAAAAAAAACCTTAGCGTTGAGCCCTGTTTATGATAAAATAGTTGACAGTGAGCAGTCTGCAGGTGCATCAAAAAGTGAAACTTTCATAGATTCATTACAAGAAGTGAAATATGTCAGGCCTTTTTTTGGATGATTGATTGATCATGGAATAAAAAATCTAGTATCTCAAAATATTAGAATGTTACATACAACCAATCAGAAACAGGATTTATAATACAGAAATGTCGACCTTCTGAAAAGTATGTTTATTCTAGATTAATTTCACTTCATGTGTAATGAATTTCTAGAATATATTTAAATTTAACTTTTTGAATTCAATTACAGAAAAAAAGGAATTTTTCATTGATATTGAATTTTGTTTCAGATGCACCTCGATATAGTTATAAGTACAAAGTGAATTTATTTGACCCACACTTGCAACGTCATCTGCCATCGATAATCAATTGTATAAATATAGCCTGCAATATGAACAGACTATCACATAAATTATTATAATTTATATCATTGCATCTTAATCTAATTATAATTAAGTTAATTATAAATGGTTCAGGTTAAATAAATAAAAAAGAAGAACTATTTAACTAAATGACAATGCAGTCTTTTATGTGGTACCTTAAAACAGGCTAATGAAAATAAAGCAATACACGGAAGATCATGGAATAACTGTTAAACACCTTGATTTCAGATCGGAGTGACAGCTGACTGAGCCAATCAGGCAACAGAATAAGTTTATCCTTTACGTTTAGCCTGGTCCCGACCAGGCTAAACGTAAAGGATAAATCTCCATGGTAACTTATGTCCCTCCGCTTTTATGCAACCAGATCATGGCTAACGCAAGCCAGGATAACCGAAATATCCTAGGTTAATCCCTTATCCTAGTTTTATGCAATAGGCCCCTGGTTACTTAGCTCCACCGGTTGTTTGTTATTCACCTTCGAATGACAAACAGAGAGACCAGTGTTGAGGTCTGACTCTAAGATCAATAGTGTGTTACTTATCTTCATGATCCAACTCTCATCTTCCATCAATGATGGCTCTAGCTCCGACTAATACATATTTTCCCTGCATGTCGCACACAAAATAGGAGGCAATTTCTTTTTTTTTTATTATCTATGAATATGTTTATTGGTCTCTTAGAAAATAACAAGTCTATAAACAAAGAAGTACAAGAAATATAAGGAAGAGATGATTATCTGGTTGTCAACAGCCAGTTCAATACATGTAATAACAACCTTGTACGGATGTCAATAGTCAGTCAACCCCCTTTTCCAGAAAGCTTTACATCAGTGTCTTTTTGTGTTTGTATTCTAGCCTGCACGGCTTCAGTACAGCACTGATGCTTACCAAAGGACTGTCCTTCACAATGCTTATCACAAATGTGATCATTTCATGTGGAAGAGGAAAGAAGCTGTTTCCCAAAGAGTTTTTTTTCTGTATTGTGTGCACCACCTCTCTGCTGTCTTGGGTATAAGAGCTAAGGCACTTTCAGATTTTCTTTTCTCCTCGATTTGCACTTGCACTTACTTCAAAGTGAAAAGCTGCAAAATACCGTGGCACACATTTTACAGAATGGTCATTTTTCAAAAAAAAAAAATTATAATAAAAAAGACAGTATGTGACATTCAACCATAGCACGTGAATCCTATGACCCACTGCAACAACGAAAAAAAAGAAAAAAAAACATTCATCTGAAAAATCATCATGTCATTATTTCAGCCTGCAGAGTCAGGATACAATAGCAACTTACATCTTCAAAGACATTTGGAGTTACACCGTGATTTTGACGACTTGCTTTCATCAAATATAACATACCATGACCGTATTGACAAAGTCTAATATAGAAAAATAAATAAATAACAACTGCATTAACATTGAAGCAACCATTGGAATAAACAATTGAACAGTACAGTGCCATACGTTAACAGCAGTGTTACGTGACATTGATTCATATTTGCAGCAGCGGCGTTTCTATGCAAGCATCAGATACATTTCTTCTGATGATACATTACAATAAGCTGGATGTTGTTGGCCTCTGGAATACAGATATATGTTTAAAGGATGCAATGTCTCTCGCAGTTGAGTTTTACATTTCTGGATTAATCCCCTTTATGACTGTAGATATAAGAAGCAGGGAAGGAAGTTGTAAAGAGAGAAATATATTTCAGGAGACATTATATTCTCCATTATCCGATGAGTGACACTTGTGTTTGGGAGGGCCCAGCAGAGGGAGCCTTCACTCCAGTTATCTACCAGCCATGCCCAGCCATTTGCATAGCTTATGTCTGCCCTCAGGAGATGAACTTCTTCATACATTTAGTAATGAACAGTGCACGCCGCCTGCAGTACATGGCAACGCATTCAAGAGCACCTAGCTTCTCCACTGGTATGAGTTGCAGCTACGCCTATCACACAGTAATATGGAAAATGTAAAAATTTCAAAAAATGAAGTTTTAGGCAAGCAATCGGCACTGCAGTGGAGATGGAAGAGGTTGACTTCAAGTACACTACAGTTGATGAAGGAACTGTACAAACATGTTAGAGGGGAGTTGTACCGAAAAGGGTAAGGTTATGTATGTTGTGTCTATTTTGATTTTTCTTGTGAGATTTATAATACAAATAATTATGATTGTGATAAATCAAGAAAATATATCAAATGCTTACAACAAAAGATGCCAACAGTGCAACAATTGTATTTTCTTCTATATGTGGATGACAGAAATATACAGTATATGTAGTTAAATGACTAGACATCATCTTTGCAGGGAGCACGTCATGTTACAGTTAATGTCATAATCCCTGAATGTGCCAAAATGTGTGTATGCAAGATGATACATACACACATACACCGCAATCATTTTCATACAGTCGACTCCCTAAGGAAACCTATCTCCCTTTGCATTGTGGGAAGAAATTATGATAATTCAGCTTCTTAACACGTTGTTTCTTTCACGTGCTCAGGGAAGGAAAGCAGCAGGAAAGATAATGTGCACTATCAGCTCATTGCATTGTCTGTATTGCACTGGGGATGACAGTGATGTATTCATCAAAACATTGAAAAGCTTGCAATCAGCTTTTCTTTGAACCCCATTAGTCTATCAACATTCCAGTTTTTTTTTTTTCAGCATGAGAGGGGGTTTCATTTTTAGCAGATCCACTCACACAGTATGATCTCTATATATAAAATGAAGAATGTGATTTGCTTAACCCAGGAACAAATAGCTGATGTTCTGATGCATCCATCATGGCCTGAAATAAACTGGGGTTTGTGTGCGTGTTTGTGTGTCGATGGGTGGGTTTGGGGCCCGGATGATAATGCTAACATTTGCACTCTCCTCTGCTCTGGTGCGCTAATGGCTAATGCTCATCACCACATTGGCAACCCGCAGAGAGAGAGAGCGAGAGAGAGATAGACAGAAAGAGATAGAGAGAGAGAGAGAGAGAGAGAGAGAGAGAGAGAGAGAGAGAGAGAGAGAGAGAGAGAGAGAAAGGCCACACAGCGGAGCAGAGCACTTGACTCCCCTGGAGCACACATTGATTGCAATGCTCCTCAATATGCAACGCTGACTGACCCAGCAGTGTGAAACCCCTTCCCTCTCCCTATAACCCTTCGGTGAGCTTCAACCGGTCTGATACGTGTTACGTGCTAAAACTCACTTAAAAGCTTTTGTGTGATTAAAAAAATAATAATTTTGCGCGCTTCTGTAAAGCCTCGTATTAAGGGCACATTGGGCGGGAGGAGAGAGGGAGTACAATCTTGAGACGGCAATAGGAGGAAGAAGAGGGGATCATATGCACTGTAGCAGCCTGTACCCCTTCCCCCCACCCCCTACTGAGTGCTGCACTGATGCAAGGGAATGTGTGTGTGTGTGTGTGTGTGTGTGTGTGTGTGTGTGTGTGTGTGTGTGTGTACAGTATGTTAGGAGCTAGCAGTGCATTTGAGTAGTATAGGCTATAGGGAGGGTTGGGGGGGATGGGGAAAAGGAAAGTGAGAGGTGTGTATTTGTGTGTGGCTCCTACAGTTTGACAATGGTTGCCGATGATGCCGAACGGGCAGGACAGGAAATGGTTCAAACTCAGCTGGTTGGCTTTCTCTCTGCAACACCTGCACCTTATGCATTATCAGCTCTGGAGGGAAGTTAACACACAGAGCAAAGAAAGCATTTGGGAGAAGTCGCTGTGAACTGATGCCAAATCCGAGTTTTTATTTTATTATTATACATATATAAGCTATAGAAAGATTAAAGATTTTTCAACATCAAATCCCCTGGGAGGGATTTACAGCATATCTCCACAGTTAGAAAGCCCCTCTTTAACAGGCCGATGGGGGTAGGGAGATTGAAATGCATCGGTGGTGACTGACAAAAGGCGTATAGTTTCTTCGGGGGAGCTTCAAGGGACAAGGAAATATGCTTCTCTTCACTTGTGTCACGCTTATGAGGTCAGACAGCAGAGAGTACACAACGCACTCGTCAGCTGCTGCACTGCACCGCCGCTATATGTGCCAAAGCCCTCGGTGCACAGTCTCGCACGTAGGCTACACACACTTGGAAACAAACACACACTCCCTCCCCATTTCTCTAAGCTGGGACCAGCCAGCAGCAAGAAGAACAACCATCCATGGCTAGAGCCCCGAATTAAACGCCGGGGTGGGGTGGGGTGGGAGCCATAAAAATAGGACAAGAGATGTATCCGTAGAAAAATAGAGTAATTTCCAGAGAGAGGCTGATAAAATGTCTTTGGCACTTCTGAATTAAAAAAAAAAAAAAACACATCATCCACAAAGGATAAAATGGACAGTGAGTATTGAAAAAGGCCAAAGACGGAGAAAGCTCTCCAACAGCCAAAAGACAAAAGATTAACATAATCCCCCCCAAAAAAATTCATCCACATATAAGTCGGGCCAGTCCCGGGTGGATTTGAGCCTGAACGGGGCCGTACTCCACCATCTCCCCGTCCACGGTCAGCATGCCATGCGGGGAGAGGGGCTCCAGACGCAGGGCCCTCACCTTCTGGTAGACCAGGTGGGGGCAGCCGCACGCCAAGTGGGCGCCCTTCTCCATGGCCAGGAAGAGGCGCAGGAGGGCCGGGCGTGAGATCCCCGCCGTCACGTAGAATAGATGGATGGCCCCGTCGTCCGCCGTCGCCCCGGGGACAGTCCACAGGTCCTCGGCCAGGTGGGACTGGTAAATAGCCAGCACCAACACAAAGTCCTCCTCCTCCACCACCGTCCAGCTCTCTGGCACAGGCTGCTCCAGGCCGGGCAGTAGAGAATCCACCGGTGCTCCGGATGTTTTGCAGTCCCTTTGGGTGTCAGCGGGTCTCTGGGCAGAGATGGCGTTGTTGGAGGCGTTGGCGATGGTGTTTCGGTTGGCGATGGCGCTGTTGTGATTGTGCCGGGAGTTCCGGTTGGGAGAAATGTCGGGGATGAGTCGACAGGGAAGGGACGAGCACAAAGACGGGTGCTGGGGTGTGTTCGGAGGAGGGAGGCTAGCCTTGATGGGAAGCGCCTCCTTGACGGGCAGATACGCCAGCCTGCCCTGGTAGACTCTCAGGGTGGCCAGGCGGACCAGCGTGCCCATCAGGAAGCGGATGGCGCCCACGTGGCGGTACTTCTCGCTCTCGATGTCCACGTCGGCCACGAAGCCCCAGGCCAGGGAGAGGAAGGAGAAGAGGCGCTGACGAGAGGACAGGTGGACAGACACCAGGTCCATGGAGCCCACCAGGCCTTTGCACAGCATGAAACCACAGCTCAGCAGCAGCTCCTCGTTCCACGCTGGAGGCCACCTGACAGACGTTACAGTTAGAAGCAAGCATGACACATCACAAAGGGTGTCATGAATTACTGTTGCTACATTATTATATTTATATGTTTAAGACTCCGAGATCTAGACATCTAAAAACATACATGGTTTTGCCACTGCTAAAAATGAAGTATTCTAACCTTGTTGTACCTAAACAAATATGGTATAGATTCAAACCACACACAAAGATTGCAACACACATGAGCTTGTTTTGCTGAAAAACCTTAAATTAAAGGTGCAGTGTGTAATATTGGAGTCTTTAGCAGCATCTAGTGGTGAGTTTCTAGATTGCAACGCTCTGTTTCTACCCCTTCCTTTCGGAGAATTTACAGAAGTTACGGTGGCCTTCAAGGACAAGAAGTTAGTTACTAAAGATGGCATCATCCACACATGCATCAAGTCTTTCCACAATATCAAGTGATGTGGTAAAGATGTATTTAGTTATGTATTCTATAGTACTTCTTCTTTGTCCTCCAGCAGCATTCCGGGTGGACACCCAGAATATATAAAAACGCATATGACCATTACGTTTCTCTGTTCTGTGCTACTGTAGAAACAGTCAGTGTCAGTGCAACATGGCGGCTCATTCTAAGGCAATTAAAAAGAAAGAAAAACAATTCAAGCAATTTGACAAGTCTATTTAAACATTTTTGTGAACATTATATTCCATTTCTACTAAGTCTGTTCTGAAAAATGTCAATACATCCTACACACTGTAACTTTAATGCAACTGCTTTCACAATCATTAAGAAAACTAAGGGTAGAGTGGGGTCACTTGGACTCATGACCACAGTCTTTAAACACAGCCCTGTCCTTGCATGCAGCTTGTACACCAGAGTTTGATGTTGTGCCTACAGCTAACCAGCAGATGGAGGTGACACCCTGGACTTGTGCTGGGGTCCACCGCTTTTTTCGCAGCTGCACTGTGCACTGTAATCACTCATAATGTGAAAGTTTTTCAAAACCCATTACATCATTCCCCGGGGAGTTATCAGCCGCCTGAAATGACCTCTGCTGCACAGTGAAGCAGTACCAGTCTCTGCTCCACTGTCTCTCTCCCTCCCTCCTTCCCCACCAATGATGTGCCCAGTCAGCTTTTGACCGTAATTACACCGAAAAGGAGATAAATCGTTTGCTTTAAGGCTGAGGAAGGAAAGTTCTCTCCTTTGTTCTTCTTATCTACACAGTGGGTCCATGCATTTAAATGACCTATTAATGGGCTGACTCACTGTGAATAGTGGTGGACAGAGGCAGCCAGGGCGTTGCCTGAGCCACCTGGTAGAATACCCAGAGGGGTCTGGATGGCGTCATGCCAGTCCTCTCGCTCCATCAGACCATTTATCACCTGAATAAACAAGAACATATGGGAAAAGAAACGGAATCAGATAATGCTTCTAAATACAAAGTAGTGTAGGCCTATGGCAAAGAGTTACTATAGTCCTGGGGAAACTGAAGCACCACCGGTGGAAAATCAAGACATTCTTAGTGCAACAGTGCTTCAAATATCCACACAATGGACTTTTTTCCCCATCACCATTTTAGAATATCAACAACCTAAAAACAAGTGAAGCCTCTAAAGAACAAAATTAAAGTAATTAATGTCTGCAGAGATGGAAGATGTAGAATCACATGCTCTTCTGTCATGTCTGAGCCCAAATTACATTTTTGCAGGCCTAATTTGAAAAGCGCTATCAATAGACACAGGGGTGAGATGTTCTTATATCAATTCCATCTGTGATTGGTTAATTTATGGAAGAGTTAAAAGGCCCAAATCAAATCAGTATCATGTTATGTGAAAATGTGACCGTTAGCTGAGAGCTGGTTTTCCTGAAGTGAGGTGTATGGCTAAGCTTCGTACATTTTGTTCAATTAAACATGTCTTTGGCACAGAAAAACAATCCGTGGCTTCCCATTCAGTAACATTTCTCATTGACTGTAAACAAATAATGATTACAAATAATGATATTCAACAAAAGGTATAATGAATCATTTTCATATGAACACGTGTTTTCATTTAATAATAATACCACACAATCTTTTAAAATCTTCTACTCATAAAAGTCAAATCACCTCAGAGAGCAGCCCGTCTCCAGACATGATAACCAGGGCGTCCCACTGCGACAGGTCCGCCTGCCTCACTAGCTCCCGCGCATGGTTCTGGTGCTCTGAGAGGGAACACAAGAGGAACAGGAAAGATCAAAGAAAAAACATGAAAGAGACAACTATGGAAAAACTTTGCGACAAGTGTACGACTAAACTGGCGAATTAAAAACGGGGGCAAAGGCAGAGAGGGAGAGAGAGAGAGAGAGAGAGAGAGAGAGAGAGAGAGAGAGTCGCTAGCCTTTGGGGATAGGATCAGGGAGATTAGGGAGGGAAAGAGATTCAATTTCCCCTATTACATTAGCCCATCCAGCGGCTACTCAACAGCTCCGAGGCAGCTAAGCCTACCAACAAACATCTGTGTCTGACAAATGTCCGTGTGTCATTGTGTGCATCCTCTTGGTTCGCTGTGTGCATGTGAGCGTTCAGCATGTGTGTGTGTGTGTGTGTCTGTGTGTGTGTGTGTGTGTGTGTGTGTGTATATTTGTGTAATGCGCTGGAGGACGACTGAGCTATTTGGTCAGCCTAGTTTTTTTGGCAGCGTCCTTGAAAGTGTCCCTGCTGAGGGTCCCACCATTACTAAAGTCTACAGTCCTGCCAGCCTAGACTCCCCAGTGTAGTGGTGGTTGTGTGTGTGTGTGTGTGTGTGTGTGTGTGTGTGTGTGTGTGTGTGTGTGTGTGTGTGTGTGTGTGTGTGTGTGTGTGTGAAAGAGAAGAGACTTAACTTTACAGAGAGAGAAAGAGGGAGAGAGGGTAGGAGAGAGAGAGAGAGAGAGAGAAAAAGAGAGGGAGAGAGGGAGAGACAGGAAGGCAGACAGACAGGCAGCAAAGAAGTAAGTGAGAATCAATGCACTGCTATCATGAAAGAAATTTTTTTCTCCGCACCAGCTGAAAGTATAGATTGGAAAATAGGACTGAAATAAACTAAAATGACCGCCTGGCGGTTACATGCCTACATCGG
Organism: Ammodytes marinus; assembly: GCF_949987685.1. Taxonomy (NCBI): domain Eukaryota; kingdom Metazoa; phylum Chordata; class Actinopteri; order Uranoscopiformes; family Ammodytidae; genus Ammodytes; species Ammodytes marinus. Next base: position 15,885,637 of record NC_137220.1, on the reverse strand, counting down.
TGAAAGTATATTGGTGGTAGACACTGCTTTAAAGAAGGTAAAGCACAGTGACTTTGATCTTCGACCTCCACAAAGTGTTTGTGCCAAATTTGACAAAAGTATTCCAGAGAGGTTTCTAGAGATATCGTGTTCATGACGAATGGGGTCACTGTGACCTTGACTTTTGACCTCCCAAATCAAATCCATTCAGCCTGGAGCCTAGAGTTCTGCTAAAGTTGACATGCATCCAAATCAGTTTATTCTTGAGTCGGAGTTCACATTTGTGCAAACTAACTTGGCCATGACATAGGGATGGACATACGGATAACACAAAAACACAATTCCACCGGCCTATGTCTATCACTTTATATGTATACAATCTACCCTTTCCTTTCAGGGTTGCGTCAGTGCCCCCTGCTTTGTTCTGCTATTTGCTTGCTGTAAACCAGATGGAGGCTTGAAACGATGCAGTGCTGTGTGTTGACAGACAGAGGAAGAGGCGGGTTAACGGCGCCAAGCGGCTGACTCTGCAGTTTACAACCTGCCGGGGCTGATGCTCATGCTTCCCTGGCCACATAGTTATTCAAGGGGGTCGATATCCAAAACAAAAACATCTTCCTGAACCTGAAGACATTATGGTTTGTGAATAATACGCTCTGTTAGAGGCTAGGTGTATTGGAGATGTTTCCACTTTAAATGCAGCATCTTCCTCCCCTATGTCACACTCTGCTGCCTGCTTCTGAGGTGAACTGGGGTGAAGATGAAGCTCGGTGGCGGTGCAAAGGATCACCTCATCCAGAATGTAAAAGGTACTGGCTGACACGCAATGTGCCTCCAATTGGTATGCTTTCCCCAGGCAAAGGTTGTATGATAAATTTATCAAGGAGATGTGTGGCAACGAGTTCAGCAACACACACACACAGTTAAAGGTGTGCCAGTTAAAGGTGGTGTCAGCTATTCTGGAGAACGCTTGTTGTCAAAATCAGTGAATATTTCCTATGAATCCACTATCTGTCCGTACTGTGTGTGTGTGTGTGTGTGTGTGTGTGTGTGTGTGTGTGTGTGTGTGTGTGTGTGTGTGTGTGTGTGTGTGTGTGTGTGTGTGTGTGTTGGAGAAAAAAAACTCCAGTGCTAATATACAGCCTAGGCTCTGAAAACGGGTATGTAAACAAAGGGGGCCAATCGTAGTTTGACAACATGCCTGTTTACAGAGCCTAAGCTTTGTATTAACACAGGAGTTTTTTTTTCCAGCAGAGAGAGATATTCACTGATTTTGACTACATGCCAAACTTGTCTGACTTAAGCTTATCCCACCACTGCAGGCCCATAGTGACCCATATCCTGACATCACTAATTATTCTACTCGTCTTTTTTCATCATCATCCAGCTGCTAACCTTCTTTTAAGCCCCCCAAGAGTCAACACAAAGAGCCCACCAGCACTCTTTTTAACAAAAAATAAACAAACACAGCTTTTCCCTCCTGTCCCTGTGTGCTTTGCTGTCATATTGTGCCTCGAGTTTGAGCGATGTAAGAGATTCGGCTGATGCAATATCAAACCAGTAGGGAAGGAGATGTGTTTTACTTCACCTGTCACTGGGTTAGGGTGTGGAACTTTAAAGCTTGAGGGGCTGATGATGCCTTTCCCTGTTGCCAAAAAGAGGTCACTTGAAGTTGAGAGCCCAACGACGACGGTAGCCAACACATTGACATTGTTTAAGGTCAAATAAAAGCCACCAGCAACTCATCCAGAATGTGGAGCAGCTGGGGCAGACTTGACTTAAATGTGAATCAGTGTGCTTGAATGCCCATAAATGTGTGTGTGTGTGTGTGTGTGTGTGTGTGTGTGGGGCTGAACTCGTTGCCTTTGAATATGTGATCACACACAACAAAGGAAGTGCAATTGCTGCAGAAAATAGCTGGATAGCTCAGTAGCTAATACCACTGACTTGTAGACTTCATGGGAAACAGGAGTTCTATCCCAAGTGAGGGTGGGGCAAGTCCAGGAGGGTCATAAGGGAAGACCCTTAATGCAAACTGCCTACCTACATTGGATAAAAAACTCAAAATGTAAAAATGTGCATTCTTGGTCATTATGAGATGCCAGGATTTTTCATTTACATGAGCTGCAATCCATAATCATCCAAAGAAAAGGGCATTACATTTTTCACTTTATGTGTAATGAATATAGAATAAATTAAGGTTTTATTTTTTGGAGAAGAAAATTATAGAATTCTCTTTTTACTCTTCCATGATATTCAAAAAAATGTTTAGATACACCTGTACTTTTGTTAATGCAAAACTCTTACTTGCAGAGTAATGCAGACGCTATATATACTGACCTGTGATGACCAGCGTGTATGGGACGTTGGCCTCTGTGAACATGCCCTCTACGTGTCCAGTGAAGAGTTGTAGAGCCTGACCACGCCCGCTGTGAGGGTTCACCAACACCATCACTCTGCAAGGCCGACGCACCTCCGCATACACCACACCTGAGAAGGACAAAAATAGGTCCAGTCAATTGGTGCCCCTTTAACTCTTGCTTGACCCGTATCAATATGTGTGCATGAGTTCATTCCTACATAAACACCAACACATATGTATTTGGAGAGGGACTTATCAATTATTAACTTCAAGGAAAAAAAGGACAAACACACTGTGAGTGAAAGACTAACGTAAAAGCAGCGGTCTTATCATCAATGCAGGCAGCTTAACCGTCATCCTAACGTATTTCTATAAACCACCATCAAACTAAAATATGACATTATTTATCTTCTATAACATTATTAGTTATGTTTATATTGGCATCTTAGTCAGGTTGTTGGCCTTCAAAGACCATTGTCCCCCAAGTGGCTGGGCCCTAGAAAGCAAATATTTCAAAAGGACATAATGAGGACAGATTGGGTCCCTCAGGGGATGGAAAGAGCATGGAACTCACAGGCTGTGACAGGGGTCAGATAGATGTTAATGGGATGTGCCATGCACTTTCTGCTAGGAGAGAGCTAACATGCTTCTCAAGACGGGATCACACAGATTATTGAGAGCACTTCTGTGACATGTTTACCAATCCCCATGAGGGAAAGACATCCTCATGTTGCAGTTATGCCCCTCAAGGGAAGACGCAGAAGTAAAGGAGTGACTACACCTCATTATCCAGGGGTCGACTCTGGAAGGATTTGGCATCTTGCTCAGGGCCACTATAGCAGAATGGATTTACTCATATTCAATCTTCAATCTGCTTTTATAAGGATTAAAATGTAAGCAATGTAAGATAGATGACAGTCAACTAATGGATAAAAAAGTAATAAATCAAGAAAAATGGGACACATGTCAGAAAATATTTGCTTTCTTGCAGAGGGGTTGGTTTAGCTCAGTAGCCTGCATGGTCACTATAGCCAGTGAGATTAGTTTAGCACTAAGACTGAAACAGGGGAGAAACCAACTGTGTGAAGTTAAGAAATCCACATGCCAGCAATTTCAATGCTAACCAGTTAACACAATTGTATATCGTTCTTTATATTGACATTTTAAATTGAAATGAACTGGCCTCGAGTGCAGATTTTGGTTTCAATTGACAGAGCCAGGCTAAATGTTCCATTCTTTATGCTAAGCTAAGACAACTTAGCTTCATATTTTTTACCACACAAACAAGAGAATCGTATCGATCTTCTCATGTACTGCAACTCTTGGCAAAGAATTGCAAAGGGAGATCACATTGTCTTGTTGCATCGATTCCATGACTTTAGTTGTAATGAGTTATTTGTTTCAGCTCCTAAAGTTAAATTTTTTTAATCCATATTTATCCGCTGTATTGTAATACTGGCTGTTGGACAGAAGCGTCCTCTAGATGCGGATTCTTCAGCAGACGCCCTTGACCTTTAAAGCAGACACAGACTTAACAGGGACCGCATGAAACCTCATCATCAATTTCCACTGTAATTATTTGGTGCTGTCTTTATATCAGGAAGACCAAATGACCAGAAGCACAAAGTGTAATGGATGGCATAAAACACCTATAGTTTCGACTCCCAGTTCTTCTCAACAGTTCTGAGCCTCAATTTCCAGCACTATGATGCTCTGCTGCTATTGCTGCCTCATTTGGCCCGTGATGACAGGACACACAGGTACTGAAATATCTCCGAGAAAGAGGTGCAAAGCCCACCAGGAACAGTGAGGAGAGAGTGCGAAAACACACAGGCACATGCCAGACTCGGCCGCCGTTCACCCACACAGGGACACCACTGTTCTTTTAGTCTTTTGCTTGTATCAAGAGCACAATGCGGCATTCAGACACAATAGCTCCTCTCTAAACTTCCAGAATATTGTGGAAAATGTAGTCTTGACAGTGACAGAGCTTTGGAGTTATGTTTTGCACTCAAGTGTGATGATGAGCTGAATAACAAAACCCTTGACAAACCCACAGACACCCTTGAAAAGGTCAAACCTAAACAAGTACAGATCAGCGTCATCCTCTGGCAAATGAGATATGGCAGAGAAGGGTTTTTAGGTCTCGTCCAGCACCTTCAGGAGCCCGGAGGAGGACATCTGAATCACTGCACACATCCCTATTTTTTTCCCCTCGCCATCCAAACTGAATAATGAATAATGAAGTGGTGAGAAACCCATCATGCTGCAGCTTCCGAACCATGTTGCTAAACACTGAAGGGCGGCACTATAATCCCGTTATGCAAGGGAATTTATACAATTAAATGAATTAAAATACTTGGGATGGGATGGGATAACTGTAACAATTAATCCCCCTCTTGTCTTGTATGGGGATATAATATATGAAACACATTTAAAGACATGGTTTATATAGCTGGACAGAAACACTGTGCAAAAATGTTGAATTTGTTAAGCTTCATTAAAATCTTCTGACCCTTTTGACTGTCGGGATGGTTTATTATATGCTGATTATGTGCAGTCAGTCGCCACTTTATTAGGTCTATTGAGAGCAATAGACCAGCTCTTTAAAACAGGCTTTGTGAAGTGACACATACATGCTTTCCAATTGTAAGTCTACACATTGATATTAATAAAAGAAAATGTAATAGCTGAAAGTTGTATCCACACCTCTTTATAACAGTTTAAACAAAAAACTGAAGGTATAGGTTTAATAATGAATGATTCTTCATTTTGCACAGGACAACCTGGTTTACTCTTCAGTGACATGTTTGAATTAATGTCACTTTACTTTATATGCTGTTTGCAAATTTGTTTCCTCTTGAATATGCACTATTCCAAACAGTACATGAAGGCTGAAGTTCGAATCAGTGGTTCCCTAACTGGGGTTTGGGGCCACCATAAGGGTTGACAAGAATATTATCAGGGCAGGAGCCACAATAAACTAGTGTATTTTTTTTTAGGTTTGCCTCTGAAAACGGCTTTTCCCCCCGACATGACATACCTGAGCTATGTGTGAGTGTGTTAGTGTGTGTGTGTGTGTTTGTGTGACAGGAAGATACGTATATTATGCAGGGTATGTGAAACCCGCCTGCGAGGTGAAGTCAGATAGCTGCGGGCAGAAGCTGCCTATCACACCGGCAAGCAAACTTCCAACCACAGTGTGTGCCACCACAACCACTTCACTGTTAGAAGTTGGTACACACACCTCCCCCCCTCCCCCCCCCCCCACACACAGTTAGACTTGGTTGTGACAGTGTGGCAGTGCTAACAAGCTGTGAGTAGAGGAGTCATCGTCTCTTTGCCACAAGCGTACCCCCTATGCTGAATAAGGACGCAATGTACCTGCAGTGCTTCATACTGCAGCGCATGTGGCATTTCATACCAAAACCCCATTCAAGAAAACTCTCAGAGAAGAAACAAATATGCGGGTTATTCACTGCGAGCTGTCTTGTGCAGGAGCAACTGTATATCAGACTGGACCGGCGTGTCTGCAAACAGGCTACATTCCAAGGTTGGGGGAATGCTTGCTGGAAAGGAGGGGAGGATGCCCAAAGAGCAGACACACAACTGACCCTACACTCTCAGAAAACAAAGGACCTTATTGTACCTTAAGGACTACAATGACTTGTCAGCGGGGCAGATACTTATTTGTACCCATGCCTTTCATCTACAAATTTTCTAACAAAAAGTATTTCGTATTTCTCTTATATCAGTGTGTTTCAACCATAGCCTACTGCTAAACATCAACCCTAAATACAGAATAAAATAGTAATACCTTGAAATTTACAGTAAGAGAAACATTTATATTTTACCTCACTTCATTTTGTTGTATTTGGTCTAACACACATTGTCTACTGATAGTATACCTTAAAATCTAAAATAAATAACAAATATGCACCTTTTACTGCTTGGAAAACAATATATAACAATATGGCCCTCAAAAAAGCACACGTAGTTACCTTGAGGTCCAATAATTAGCCATAGGGGGCACATTAGTGTTATATATATACCTTGGGGGACATAAATTGACTCTTGCTGTACCCCTATTTCTGAGAGTGTATGAGGCATCACCAGGGTTTGGGGGGTGTTGACGGGCCATCACAGCCTGCTGCATGTCACAGAGCAGACAGAGACAAAGGCTCCGGGGGGACCCGGGGCATGAAGCTTGGGGTGAGAGGTCGTGACTTGTGTGTGGTGACGCATTTTTAGCCCCCGACCCCTTCTCCCATTGAGGCCACAACGGCTTGGGCCAGACAAGATCATATACGCTGACAGGCCCACACACCTGCCACCTGCCCGTTCCATGCTGGACAACTGTTGCCTTTGTGGAAGCTCAACAATCTCCTTCAACGGCTTGCAGGAATTTGTAAAAGTTAAAGGATTAGTTCAACTTCTTCTTTCTCTCTCCGGCTCAATAAAAGGTATTTATATTTATTTGTATTCCATATTCATATTTGTACACTTCATGCCATCTTATAATAAAATACATACTGGAAAGAAACCAGGAAGTTCATGTGATGGCTGGTTTCCTTCCATTATGTATTTGAATCTAAAATGACATAATGTGTTAAAAAATATACAGTGCAACATAACGTGGTAAATTAACAAGTCCCAATAAGCACATTTTCATAAAAAATGCACGCACAGTTACAGGAACGGTTTCTGTCGATTTTCTTGAGCCGGAGAGTGAGGTAAAAAAGTTGAACTATTCCTTTAAGGTTGCTCCTCTGGGTCAGACTCAGAAGGCGGCCAACAACGCACAAATGGAGAACACAAATGTAAAATTCTACTTTGCATCAAATGTTAAAATCCTTACCAGCCTCCAAACAGCTGCTTGAAAAGCAGAAACTGATACAACCAGTAGCAGTGATGGCAGCCACTAGTAGAAAAAAGTCAAAGCAAGTAACCGTCATTTGTGCTGTGCGTGCAATCCGGCCTCTGTGGATCTTTAAGGCATGGAAAAATGCAGAAGCAGGCCATTAGCGTGTGTAGGACTGTATCATAGTGTATGTACTTCATTATTTACGGCTCATTCATTTCAATGAACTTGCGACGGGAATAAAAACCCAGCGGGGATAGACTTCAACATCCAAACTGAATCAGAGTGAATTAGAAGTGTTTCAGCAGTTATACCCTCACGTGCTAAATGTCCTTGTTTATCCACTTTGTACATTCAGCGAATGTACGTCACTGCCACAGCTCTCGGGCTCAATATCAATCTTGCAACGCAATTGCACTTTTAATCCAACCTTTCCATCTGCAATGCCAGATGAGATGACACGCAATTAACTTAAGGGAGGTAAATATACCACACAGGATTAGTGCATCGCGTTGACTTTCATACAACCTCTACGACAAGGCAGCAGAAAGCAGACAATCCTGCTGCAACTATTAAGCACAATGCCAACAATTACAGGTGGAGTCAGCGATTCTGGAGAATGCTTGTTGTCAAAATCACTTTTTGTCAATATCAGTGACTATCTCACAATCCGCTTTCTGTCTGTAGTGTGTACTGTGTGTCTGTAGTGTGTACTGTGTGTGCTCTGAACATTTTTAAGAAAAAGTGATTTTGACGACAAGCCTCAAGAGTTCTCCAGAATCGCTGACTCCACCTTTAGATCGCATCATAGATTCTGCTAAATACTGTATTATTGTGGATGGCCTGGATTTGGAAAGCAACAACAAGCTCATAAATGAATGATACGATCCCATCATCACCAGCACTGAGACGCTGCGTTCAAAAAGAAGCACCAAAGGGAGGGGGGAGGGGGGGGCAAGAGGAGAGATGAGAGACCACACGGAAAACTGTTAGATGGTTGATCTGGTTCATTAATATGTGTGATTTGAAAACCTCCCAAGCCGGAGCCCTTTGATGAGTCCAGTATAGAGGACAAGGACAAGGGTGGGGGGGGGGGCACAGTTATCTCTCAGGTTACCATCTGCCTGCCTGACTGAAACCCAAAACTCCTACTGGCAGCAGAGCAAAGGGAGGCTATAGGCTTGATGTTCCTCCTCACACAGAGCCCAGTCTCTCTCTCTCTCTCGCTCTCTCTCTTTCTTTATTCACCTCTCTGTGTTTTTGCACCTGGAGGCTGCAACCAGGAGGGGCGACCTCATTCCTTATCACGCCACTCACTTACCTACTGTATACTTGCCTCCATCTTTGGAAAAACCAACATTCCAAATTAGTCACTGTCAAGTCAAATATCCGCTCTCCTCCTTGACCTGCTCTGGACTCTCTCAGGACTGGAGGAGCGCTTTATATTTCAACTGTTAAATTATTTCCACATGAGGGAAAAGGGATATTACCTGACCTGACATGTGCAGCTATAGCTAGCGAATTCAGAATTTGATCCCCATATTAAAAGTGAGTAGCCTATCATGATTTTGATGAACCACTCCAAGCAGCGTTGTCCCATCATCAGCACTTCCTCTCCAAATTAGTGATAGGGGCGATGAGCTACATTAACACTCACTCACATCATATCCATGTGAAACCTGGAGTCAGCGATGTTGTCATAAAAAAAAAGACTTTTGGCACCATTTGTGAATATCTCCTCCTGTCAATATATCCTGTCTGTCTGTACACTGAAAATAAATACACAGCATAAGCTCTGTAAACTGGTACGTAAACAAAGGGATATGTAAACAAAGGGGGGGAGCATGCAACATTCCTGTTTACAGAGCCTAGGCTGTGTATTCACATTGGATTGTTTTTGTCAGCGCACACACAGTATGGACAGTTAGCGGATCCAGGTATTCACGGATTTTGACAAAAAGTGATTTTGACAACAAGCGTTCTCCTGAAACGCTGACACCACCTTTATTGTGTCCATGTTAATTACTGACTCCATGTAAACCACCAGGATGCCTTCTGCACAGAGAAGCTAACAAGACTTGGAAGGAAGACAGCGGAACCTGAGGACAGTTTGCATTTTAAACAGAGCAAGACATGATGAGACCTATTTAGAGATAGCCGGCCGCCTGCAAAGAAGCAGTGTGATGAAAGGGTGGCTTTTGTTTTTGATATGATTTTTTTCTTCTTCTCCCACCCATCAACAGTTAATTCTCAGTGGGGAATTTACCGAGCCAAGAGTAATGATGAAGCCTAAGCAGCGGCTATAGCTCCAGGGCTGACAGGGGATCAGTAGAAAATCTAACTACTTAAGTGATCAGTTTTATGTGTGTGTGTGAGTGAGAGAGATGGAGGGAGAGAGATGGAGTGAGAGAGATGGAGGGAGAGAGATGGAGGGAGAGAGAGAGTTTACAGCAGGCTCTACATCCAGAATCAACCCCCCCCCTCTCTCATGGGGGCTGTACTGTACGAATGAATGAGGCAGCTGTGTATAGCTGCTGTTCTCAGGTGGATCTCCTTTCAGCTGGGCAGATAGAGCAGAAGGTCACTGATGGAATGTGTGCTAAACCTGTTTTTGTTAGTAGGCTGTAGGAAGCTGCACTGTGGCTGAGCTATCAAGTGCCAGGTCAACCTGCTGTTTACAGGCTGTGTTCAATTGCCTCTGTGATGGCCCTTGCTTGATCTGTGTGTATGCATGCTCTCTCGTGATATGTCACTTTATTGCAAGGTGCCAGTGGAGCTGATGCAGCCCGATTTGGAACACATGGGTCCGGGATATAAAATAAGTTAAAAGCCCCAGCTTCCAGGACATCTCTGTTTCAGCCAAAGAAGCCCTGTTGCTATAGGTATATTTTATTTTGGTCTTACCACACCTCACATGATAGGCTACATGTTACATAGCCTATAGCCTACATTTGTATTCAATTGGCAAATTATGCCTGTATTATTTTTGGTAATAAATACCTTAATTTACTGATACTTTGTGTTCCTTTTCGGTTTGTGTCAGAGCCGTTTATAGGCTAACTTACTTAAGACTGTAACAGTTTTCCCCTGAAAAGTGAAACCCCAACTATGATTGTTTAGCCTATTCACTGTAACACTAATGGGCTATTATTTTATCAGCTTCACATCAGAACATATGTTATTATCCCTCTACTCTCCATGCAGGCCTCTATATTTTGCATCATAAGTTGCATGTTTGTTAACCATTTCCCACTATAGTCCAGATTGATATATGTTTCCCATTAAGTGCTCACCTTCTCTCCGGGGCGCTTGCAGCACGGCGGCATCCCTGACCGCCCTTGCCCACCTCTTAGCCTCCTGGAGCGGGTCCTGGACCGGCGGCGCCACCCGAAAGCACTGCTCCACTCTCTGGCGGGCCACTCCGGCGCTCATCCAGCGCCTCTTGAACGGATAGAAATACGCCGTGAAGTAGGCTGCTGCCGCGTCGTCCGATTCCTCCGGCCCCCTGTGCGCCCGGCAGCCGATACAGTCCACCAAGTTATAAATCACTTTGGTCCGGCCGGGCGACGAGGAGATCCTCTGGACGGTCAGGGCGCTCTCCGTCAGGCTCACCGAGTACCGGAGCGTGTCGTTGAGCGCGTCGGTGAACTCCCCGTATAACAGCACGCCACCGCCGCCAACGACGAACCCGTTCATCCGCTGCTGCAGCTGCTGCTGCTGGTGGGATAGGGGGTCCCCTGCTCCGGAGGCGACGTCTTTCTTCTCCATCCCGGGACGGAGAGTGCGACGCGTCCCGCAGGCAGGCCCAGTGTGTGGATGGCGATGCGCTGCAGACTCTGCCGTGGGACCCTTTATTTGAGTGTGACAGAAGCTTGCTTTATAGTTCAGAGTCTCTCCCTAGTGACCGAAAAGGGGTATGGCAGTGAGGGTTAGAGCAGGAGGAGAGAGGCTGTCATGTCTCTTCACCAGCAGACTCTGAACTGCTCTCTCTCTCTCTGGAAAGTGACATGTCTGGGGGAAACTCTGGCAGGTTTTGAACAACCATGTGAGTTTGCCAAATTCCGGAAAACATAGAAACTAGGCCTAGCCTATATAATAATACAAAATAACATAATAATATATCAGATATTACTAAAAGCTTCACAAAATGAAAACGTTTTAAAAAGAAGTTTGAGACCTAGGCCTATAGGCTTATTCCTACATTATGGGTGTGAACGATGAAGCTTTTCAGATAAAGACCATGTAGTGCTGGAAAACGCCTGGTCCTTGGGTATAGACCGTTTTGTAATTACTTTGCATATTGAAAATGTAATGTCAGGCTACTTTCCAAAAATGGGGCCTACTTGAGCGTAGGCAACTTTTGAAAATATTTCATTGCACAGGATGCCACAAAAATAAACTTGGTTTAGCAACAAATTTGTAGAATTGTTTTTTTTAATTCATTATTCTATATAATTTGTAGCCTATATTATACAAATTAAGTGTTAACCCTAAAACAGGCAACGTGCACTGGGAGATACATACTCTTTAACATCCTGTAGGGGGCTTGCTGGAAGGTTTTCACTAATCTAGTTAGCATTTATCAAAAGACTTGTCTGTTATTAGCATCTAGGTGACATGATTTGGTTCAAGTTATCTTTCATTGTTTAGTCAGCCTGATCAGAAATCAACATGGACGCCAGTGGTGAAGCGCCAGCTTCCCAGGGTGTAAGTAATCATATATTAGACATACTTATTTTTGTTAAAATAACAATCTAAATTCATATATTGAATTAGGACATTTGTCTTAACATGCTGATGAAGAAAAAAAAAATCCATCTGTGTTTGTGGGGTTTTTAGCAGAATTTGAAATGTATGTATCCCCAGAGATACGTTGCCTGCTTAGGGGGTAGAAATTTGGTCAATGTTCATTATTCTGAATTTTATTTAAAACTTGAAAGCATGTTGATAATGACTGCATAACCATATATTATCATGAACAGTTGTGCCCATTACAACATTATTACTGTATTTCACTTTTAAAATGATCTTTCTATATTTATGTATACTTAGGGCAGTGCTGCCTGGAAGGCCCTATCCCTAACCGTTGGGGGAGGGGAGTGCCTTCCAGGCACAAAACACAAACTTAACTGCCCAGGGATGGCCAAAGCCACTGGCAGGGAAAGTAAGCTGCTGTTAATTAAATATATAATTTCCAGCTGGTGGCTGCTGGTCGTTGTAGGCGCACAGTGTAGCATCATGCCTGCATCGGCTTCAGAGGAGCCTCTGACGCACCTGTGGCAGCTGTTTGAAAGGATCAGGGTGCAGTGACTAATAGTCAATCCTGCTACAGTTTGGCCTGTCATCCATTGCTTTCCTTGGGCACTGCTTTCCACAAAGGGAGCCATTAAACTGGTACACAAGTAGGACACCGTGCCAGGTTCATGCACACGGCACCATAAAGTCCCTACATTCCTGTTGGACGGCCTCCATTTCACTGCCTTCGTGGACCACAAGCCGTATACTAAGCTGGTGGGTGTTACATTTGTCTGGCCCCGCCTCAGGAGTGATGTAAAGACCTGGGCTAGCTTCAGTTTGGCCTGTCAGCGTGTTCAAGGTACACATGATACCAAAGCCCCCTTGGCGCCGATTCTGGTCCCCGAGAGGCATTTCGACCAGGTCAAAAAGGACCTGGTGGGCCCCCTGCCTTCCTCCCGTAGGTTCACTGACCTCCTCACCTTGGTGGACAGCACCACCAGGTAGCCGGAAGCCATTCCTCTGCATTCACTGAGGTGGACTGGGCGTTCCTCAGGTCATAGGTAGCCCGTTTTGGTATGCCGGCTGACCTCACCTTGTACAGAGGCCCACAGTTCACATCCGAGCTGCATGGCTAAAGGGTCGCAACTGGGTTGACTGCCTCCTGTGGTTGTTGGCTTGTTTGGCTCTCTGCCCCTAAGGAGGACCTGCAGTTTTCATCTGCTGAATTGGTTTACAGACAGCCACTGGTGGTCCCATGAAAGTTCCTTCAGGACGCTGCGGTTCTGTGAATGGGCGCGTCACATTGGACTTTTGCCCTGGGCAACTCCAGCCCCTTCACTCAGGTCCCCCTGAAGACTCCCCTATGATGGGCCCTTCTGTGTCCTGGAGGCGGGGACCAAGAACTTTGTGGTGGACATGGGGGATAAGCTACAGCGGGTCACTATGGGCCGTCTCAAGCCTGCCCATCTGGATGTGGCTGATCCAATTTGATGAAACTAGATTGGTAAAACTGAATAAAATGTACTTAAAAAGTAGTATTTGTAATTTAAATGGACAAGATACACAACAATTTATAATTTCTGTTCATCAAATTAAAAATTTATATTTTTACCATTTCGGCTTTTTTTATACCTTAATAGGGCAACGTATCCTGGGAGATACAACTCGTAAAACCCAAAATATACAAAGTATAAAAAAATTTGATGTGGAAATATTTTTCTTTGGTCTTGAAGAGATGAGTGATAACATGAAAATATTTTTAGAAACTCATTTTCCACTGTTGCCTGTTTAAGGGTTAAATTGTAGCTACATTTGTACATAATCAATTCGTTTTATTTCTTTATTCTGAAACAACTTGATGAAAACCATGAAAACACCATAGTAGCCTATATAAAAGGGTTAAGGAAAACACAAGTTGAACTTTTGCCACACCCAGTCTTTGACCACGTGGGTGATGACGTTTACGAGGTATAAAACTGTTGTCGCGAGCCTATCCGGTCTTGTTCTCCTTCTTCCGCGGCGTAGCAGACGAGCCCTGCAAAGCTCCGGCTCCAACATGCTGTTTTCACGTCTCGTGGTCGTGAAGCACTTGTGCCTAACCATGCAGTTTACTGCAGATGAGCCGCCCTGAACAGGTAATAATTTAATGGGTCTGTAATGAGACTAGTGTGTGTGTGTAGGTCTTTAACGGTTTCACATTAACCGTGCTAGCCTGCTAGCTCCTAGCTATCCTTAACACGTGCAGGGGGGACATGCTGGGCGGTGGTTTGTTCTAAAGAAGGGTATTTCGAAAGACCAGATGCATTCAATCCATTGGCACCTAGATTAACATTTAGTTTAGATATAATCTGCATCGAAAGGGATCTTGCGTATGGATTAAAATGTTGGGTCTCCACGGTGTATCAGTTTACAGATATCTAATGTGGTGGATTTTCTCTTCACAGGCAGCTTTGGACAACGTCGATGTGCAATGAGTATCTTGCTATCAACACGAGGCCGCGTATTTCGTTGAAATGAAAGGTAAAACTGGCGACCAATGGCGTAATGCCATTTTATTCCTGACTTCCTGCAATGCAAATGATGAGTTTTGTTATCCCTGTCTGAAATACAAGTGTTGCTATCAATGGTATCTGACTTGCAGTAGAATGACTGCAAGAGTCACTACTCTCTGCTGGACGGTCACTAATGTAAAGTATTGTTACAGGGGTCGCTGGTTCTTCTTTCCCACCCGCCATAACTGCCACCGAGGAGGCCCGGTGAAAAGGTTTGTACAACCCTTATGTTGCTTTTGATCTTGAATTATGAAACTGATTTCAGTGATGATAACTGCTGCATAGGAAGTGCCGTCTGATGCGACAACTGACGATGGAAAAAGCTGTACTGAGAAATCTTATCAAACTTTTTTTACCTTTTAATTTTAAGTGTGCTTATGTGTGGGTCTTTAAGAGAGGACCACCCAACCTTTCCATTTAAAACGCAATGGTGTGTGTCATAAGCATCTCCTGTGATGAACCTTAAAGCAGAGTGAAAAACAGTCCTGGAGTTTTAAGACATGAATGTGAGGACCAGATGCATTTTATCCATTGGCACGTAGATTAACATTTAGTTATCTGCATCTAAAGGGAGCTTGCATATGGATTAGAATGTTGGGCTCCACGGTGTCTGTTTACAGATCTCTAATGTGATGCATTTTCTCTTTTTTACAGGCGGCTCTGGACGATGTATTGCACAATAAACACCTTACTACCAAAACGAGGCCAGGCATTTTGTTGAAAGGTAAAACTGGCGACAAATGGCATCATGCCTCTTTTTATTCCTGACTTCCTGCAATGCAAATGATGAGTTTTGTTATCCCTGTCTGAAATACAAGTGTTGCTATCAATGGTATCTGACTTGCAGCAGAATCAATGTGCAAGAGTCATGTGCTACCCACTGCTGAATGGTCACTAATGTAAAGTATTGTTACAGGGGTCGCTGGTTCTTCTTTCCCACCCGCCATAACTGCCAAAGGGAGGAGGCCCGGTGAAAAGGTTTGTACAACCCTTATGTTGCTTTTGATCTTGAATTATGAAACGGATTTCAGTGATGATAACTGCTGCATAGGAAGTGCCGTCTGATGCGACAACTGACGATGGAAAAAGCTGTACTGAGAAATCTTTGCAAACTTTTTTTAAATTTAACTGTGCTTATAATGACCATTTAGTGATCCAAGATGTTAATTGTTTCCCTACAGGTCTTATCATCTGCAGCACAAGTCTGGGATGACTCATGAATGCTGATTTGAAGTCCAACAGGTAAATACTGTAAAATTTAAAATCAAGGTCAAGCCAGTGATGAAACATGTTATCCCTGTCTTAACTAAAGTGATGATTCATGGTAACCTGAGGCTTGACTGTTGATAAAAGGTATTTTTGTTTGGTTGCATTGGTGCGTGTCTTGGTCTTAATCCTTTTTTCTTTTTCTTTTTTTAACTTTCAGATGAGACCTCAGGGGAAGTGCAGATGACGCCAACTTGGGGATTGATACAAAAGTGTGGACCAACAGCATAAGAAATGTCTATGTATCTGGTCTGAGCTTGGAAAGACAGATTTTGCCTCACGGCCAAACAATAAAAAAAACTATTAACTGAACCTTGTGAGCTTGAGTGAACTATGTTTTCTGAAATTAATTTTCAAATGTTTACATGGCCCCATAACCTTTCCAGAGACTTATCCAAAGATGTGATGGAGTAACCAGTAGTGTTGCAAATGATAACAGTAAAATATCACATTGTAGAACCTCATTTGGACAATTGGATTTCTCCATAAAGGGCTGTCAAGTCTGGAACATGTTACCTGTTGACATCAAATTAATACCACAGTTCAAATCTATAAACTGGCTCAACTGTTGTACCCATTTTTAGATTACTTCTATAGTGTTTTATAATGTGATGCAGTTTATGGTTAATGTTAAATGAAGCCTTTGTGGTTTTAAGTTGCCCAAATGGGGAAAATTGTAAATTAGCAAAACCTATAAACTGCAGTTGCATTCTTATCGTCCCTATTCAAAAATAAATGCAGCCAATTTGTTTCATGTAAAATAATCTTTAAAGTTATAATGTATAAAATTAGGACATAAGTAACATGAATCCAGCTGGGATCACCCAGCTTGTGTTTGTCAATCTGTGTTGAAAGTTGATCTGGAAGATTTCCTCTTCAAATTGTCCAAGAAAATCTGCTCCTCTTGGAGGTATTCACGGTCCTGTGAGCGTGGGGGAAGTCGTTGGAGCAAACGTACAGATGTTTCAGGACATTTGTATGAACTGTGGATCTCATTGTGGGTGAGCACATGTTTCAATTGCAGTTTAAACATTAGAAACCTGGTCACAACCTATTTTTGTAAAATAAGCTAGTCTTGACTATTAGCTCAAGAGCCGATTATTCAACTGTACTGTTAAATGATGTCATGTAGTATACCAGTACTTATCTATGTTATAATGTATCTAAATACTTAGTCTATTTACAACCTAAGTATTACATCATGCATCAGTGACTATTTTTGAAAACCACAATGGAAAAATGAAGGTATCAGTAGGAATAATGACTGAGCTTCTCAAAGTATTTGAACTGGTTACCTTGTCTGCAGTGTACTTCCACAGAGCCAGGCTGGCCTGAAGAGCCATGGCCTGAGAGTTGGCAAATGAAGTAGAATGGGGAATACTGAGGGACAATGGCAGCTGGGGGTTTGGCAACCCTGAACCTACACATAAAAATAAACCTTGTTACATATTGAAATGTGTTTTGTATTATGAACTAGTTTTGTCATAGCATTTAGCTCACCTGGTAAAATGGGTTGAATTATTTGCGGGTCAAAGGTTATTGGAGGGTCAAGTCTCAGCTCCTCGGTCTCCTTCTGCAGATGACTTAACCCCATTCGCTGCTGTAACATGAAGTGTTTGAGTTAAGATACCACCACCTAGTTAAAGTGGTGTTTGTTGTTTTTAAAGAAATGTGTAAAGTGACATATATACCTGAAGCATTAGTTGTTCTTGCTGCCTCAGCCGTTCAGTCTGCGTGTGGATTTTTCTGAGCCTTGCCTCGTGCTCGGCCTCCACGTGCTTTGCCTCCTGCAGCGCTCGTTCCCCTTCCTCGTACTTCTCTGCAGCAAGCTGCAAAGAACATGGTGTGTGAACACGATGGAAGCATTGTCTAGTCCACTACAATACACTGCGGTGCGGTGGAAACTTACCCTGCTAAAGGCCTCCACCTCCTGGGCTCTGGTTTGGAGTCTTAAGGCTGTGCTGCTTATTCTCTCCTTCTCTCTGTCCAGTTCTTCTCTTTGTCTTCCCAGAGTCTCTCTCTCCTGTGCCGCGGCCATCTCCTTTCGTTTCAGCTCGGCAGTATGAAGCTTTAGGTCCGCTTGTTCCTACAACAGATAAAGAGAACGTTGATATGTGTCCATGAGAGCTAAACCAATCATAAGACGGCCCTCTATTCTCTAATGTGAAGGTCACCTGGGCCTTATCTAGCACATACAGGCCATACTACAATATGGTCCAGCAAATCAAATCAGTTTTATTTATCTAGCCCAATATCACAAATAGCCATTTGCCTCAGTGGGCTTCATATTCCATACACAACATGCCACCACCAAAAATGCCGCACAAAACTTTTAAAGATATGTAATGTTAGTTTGTAATAATGTTGACAAATATTTTTCTAAACGTTGTGTGTTTACTAAATTTTCAAGGCTTTATTGATAGTGCAGTGAGACAGATTATTATTTTTTATTTTATTTAACCTTTATTTTACCAGGCAAAATTGCTTGAGGTCAAATGACCTCTATTCCTATCAAGGCCTGGCCAAAATGGCAGCAGTTAAAATTAATGAAAAAATAAGACGAACATAAGAAGAAAGCACAGACATGAGAAAGAGAGACAAATACATTTCAGTTGGTGAAGAAGAAGAACAGTTTTGAGAAAATGATAAAATGCTATTCAGTGGAACATTGACACACTCCAGAGCTTGCCATAACAAAAACATGTGAGTCGAGTTTTAAAATCATTCATAGTGATGAGTTCCTGCAATTTGAATGTTTTTTGAATGGGTATAGAGGGGAATGACATGGAGAGAACGACCACAGGTTGGATTGAACCGTGTCGCTGCGATGGAGGGGGCGCGCTCTATACACAGTCTATGAGCTGGATACTATTGGCTCTGTGGCTGCACACCACACACTTTATGTTTTCCCGATCTGAGACGGAGCATATAACGGTAGAGCATAGAAAAGGAATGGGAGGAGTTTCTATACTAACCTGTGCCAGACTGATGATGGAGCCCTCTCTCTTCTCCAGCAGGCTGCTGGCGTCCCGCTCGGCCCTCTCGTGCCTCTGCTTCTCCAGGGCGTGGAAGTGGGCCAGCTCTGCCGCCAGCTTCCTCCTCTCCTCCGCACAGTGCTGCATCACACACTTCTGCTCCTCCAGTAACGCGCTCTGGTTCGGATAGAGAGATAGGGAGGGAGAGGTAAAGGAAAAGGAGGACGCATGGGATAAACATGGGGCACTGATGTGAATGTTTGTCAGCCTCAGTCACCTTAGCTCTCTCCAGCTCCTCTCTCTCCATGTTGATCTGTAAGTTGAGGGCACGCCGCTCGTCCTCCAGGCCTCTCTGGGTAGACTCTGCTTTGGCCTGCTCTGCTGTCATCTTCCAGCGCTCCTGTGGGCAATCAAACAGAAAGATATCTTCAGAAAATAATACATTTTTTATTTTATTTCAGGTGTTTGTATATTTGCATTGCTGCTGTACTGCGTTATCAAAGCAAGTGCAGCAATCCTTAAAAAAAAAATATTTAAAGCTTGATTTGACCCTAACCTTCTCCAGCTGTCTCTGCTGCTCATTGAGCTGAGTGTCCATCCTGGATATGATTTCCTTGAGGTACGCTCTCTCCTCCACCATGGCTTTCTGCTGCTGGGCCACACGCTCCTGCATCACTGAAACACATTTTAGAGAATGACCTTAACCTACTTGCAATGCGATACCAACCTAATATGCTATGAAGACAACTTGTATCTTGACCTATTTGTTCAGAGTGAGTGTTTGTGTGTGTGTGTATGTAAAGTACGTCTGTGCTGCTCGTCTCTGTGCCGCGCCCCCTGCTCCAGGCCGTGGGCTGTGTGTTCATGTGTGCTCTCCACCCGTGAGGAGATCTCCCCGAGCCGAGAGGAGAACTGCTCCATCTGCTCCATCACCACCGTAAGAGACCTGGGTGGAAAAAGAAATGCAGACTTATTTGTTGAGATTCTGAAATCTGTATACAGAAAATGAGCAAAACCAAAAAAAAAATCATAAATACATGCTCACTGTTTTTGTAGAACAAATTGCTTTTGCTACCTGCTGTGTATTTAAGAGATACTAGCAGTGAAACCGGTATTTCACTCAAAAACAGAGATGAACTGCTAGTACAGGGGCATGGTTATTAGTGTAATTGTAAATGGTGACTCTTTAGGTAAATGACATCCTACCTGGTCTGGGATGTTGCGCTTGTAACCGCATCAATCTCCTCGTCCTTTAACTTCTTCAGCCTCTGGACCTGGTGCTCGTGGTCTTTCTTCATCTCCAAGATAGATTTCCTAGATGGGGATCATAGGACGCACAATGGTTAACTTAACTGTTATTTATTTCAATCAAAGACTATGATATGCTCATTATGGGACTCACTACATTATTACAAAGTTATAAACATTATTAATGATTGTTGGTCCAAACCCACAGGAGCACTTTTGACCTTGATAGTTTCTGAATTATATAGTTATATACACTCACTCACCGACCACTTTATCAGGCACACCAGTTCAATTTCTTGTTACGCATATAACTAATCAGCCAATCACATGGCAGCAACTCAATGCATTTAGGCATGTAGACGTGGTCAACACAATTAGCTGAAGTTCAAACTGAGCATCAGAATGGGGAAGAAAGGGGGTTTTAAGTGACTTTGAAGGTGGCATGGTTGATGGTCCCAGACGGGCTGGTCTGAGTATTTCAGAAACTGCTGATCTACTGAGATTTTCTCAAAAAACCATCTCTAGGGTTTAGAGAGAATGGTCCGAAAAAGGGAAAATATCCAGTGAGCAGCAGTCGTGTGGATGAAAATGCCTTGTTGATGTCAGAGGAGAATGGGCAGAATGGCTCGAGATGATAGAAAGGCAACAGTAACTCAAATAACCACTTGTTACAACCAGGGTATGAAGAATACCATCTCTGAGCAAACACAAAAGAATAAAGGTAGTTCTGAAGGCCAAAGGTGGTCCAACCCGGTACTAGCAAGGTGTACCTAATAAAGTGGCCGGTGAGTGTATGTATATGAAAAAAGGCCTCCTTGTTGTACCTCTGGAGGTCTCGGAGTCTGTCCACCTCTCGGTCTCTGTCTTGCTGGGCCTGGGTCAGTTTGCGCTGGTTGTGAGCCAGCATCTCTGAGCGCTCCTGCTCTGCTGAGCGCATGGCTGTGGACAGACGTTCCATCAGGTCTTCATTCTCCTGCCGCGCCTGTGTCTCCCTCTGGGCAGATGATTCCTCAAGCATCTTCACGCGAGCCCTGTGACATACGTACACAGAAACACTTGCAGTTTGTCTTAAGCGTACCACAGGCTGCTTGAAGTGCAGGGATTTTATGTGTAATGTATGTCAAAGGTGGACTCTGGATGATTCTGGCAAAAAGCTTGTTGACAAAATCACTTTTTTATTATTATCTCCTCACGATCCGATTACCTGTCCGTACTGTGTGTGTGCTGAAGAAAAATAATGTGTGTTGATATACAGCCTAGACTCTGCAAACTGGTATGTAAACAAAAGGGGGCACACCGTAGCAACATGCCAGTTTACAGAGCCTGTCAGTTGTGTATTGACACTGGATGTTTCTTTCAACCCACACACAGGAATGGACTTTTTTCAGCTTACACAAAGTGGTACAGGTAGCTGATTGTATGTAGATATTCTCTCATTTGGGAAAACACATTTTTTGACAGCAAGCATGCTCCAGTATTGGAGACTCCACCTTTATACATGTACATGGGTGAATGATATTTGCACTGTATACGTGTGTGTGTGTGTGTGTGTGTGTGTGTGTGTGTGTGTGTGTGTGTGCGTGTGTGTGTGTGTGTGTGTGTGGTATGGAAATCAAACCTACTTGTATGCGTTCTCCATGAGCTCCAGATCCTTTTTGTGCAGCTGTTGTTGATTCTCCAGCAACAATTGGCTTTTCTCTCGCTCCAGCTGCAGGGCCTGCACCTGGAAGGAGACACACAGTAGGTGTTTCAGACTGCACAGGTAAATACTACTGACACATACGTATAGTAGCTTCCTATGCTTCCCCCTTATCACTACTGCACCGGCATTAACATACCTGTCCCTCCAACTGGATGATGCGAGACTGTAAAGCATGGTGATCTCCAGATGGCTGCTCTCTCTCTTTGAGTCTGTGCAGGACACCCGCATCCATGACTCCACCCAGCAAGTGAGACTGCATCACCTTTAGAAGAGGAACAGTGAACCTGGTGACAAATGTTGTTCCCTACATTCTGAAATGAATCTTCAAACTAGAGACCTGTTTATGTCCCTAACCTGCTGTTGTAGAAGCAGCTGCTGCAGAGTGTCCGATGAAAATGTCACCTTTTCAGAAGACATAGAAGGGATTCGAAAAATGATTTACTTATGATATCCAAAAATCATAACAACGTTATTGCTTAAAGATAGGGTTAGAATACCTGTTGTTGGACAGCGGCGGGTGTATTTGGTATTTGGTTTTGCAGTGGAACTGCTGGAAAGAAAACAACCATGATTAACAATCATAATTATGGACCTGCTCACATTAGATTTAAAAGCAACTATGAAACAAAACTGATACTGTGTGTAAAACTACTTAAACCCAAATCCACTGTTAACCCAAATCCACAAAACCCTTGTAGCTATGTCATTTGGGCTGTTAGTTTCATGATAGTAAGCATCTGGAAAGAGTAAGGCATATTTATCAATCCAATTTTTTTAAATATTGTCATTTAAGTTTGATAAACTTTACAGAGATTCGGATTAGAGGAGTATTTTGAACCAATCACTCATCATTAAAACAATGAATGTTGCCATGGAGTCGGTTTGATACGGCCACGCCCACACAGTCTAGAATTAATTTTTATTATATAGTATTCATGAACATTTATTTTCAATCAGACTTTTGTAAAAGCTTATTAAGACTTTGAAATTTCGAGAGGTTTTAATATTTCCCTCAATAATACCTACCCCATAATGAGCCAGGGGGAGTGGCCGTAGGGAGGAGACAAGATGGCAGCTGTTGCAGGGTTTCCTCCGGAGCTCGACTGGGCTCATGATGTGGCACCCTGGATCCCTTGTCTGAAGGGAAGAGCTGGGGTTGGCTAACGCTAGCAGCAGAGCTAGGGTCGCTAGCTTGAGCAGGGTTATCTGAGGGAAGGAGAGCGCTTGGTGAGGAGGGTGTTATTATGGTGGATTGTGGGTAAGGCTGGTTGGTGGTGTTGGTGGTGGTGGTTGGGGATTTATATTGGGTTAGTACACAAGGGGCTTGCGGTGGAGGCGAGGGGCTAGCGGGAATGTTATCTAAGCAGGAGGAAGAGCAGAATGTGGGTTTTGCAAAGATCATCATCGGCATCATGTGATAGTGATACACACTAGATTTGGGTCTTGGAGGAATCATAGAATGTTGTAAATCTTTCATTTTCTCTGAGATTTCATTCCGGGTGACTGAATAATTAACAGGGTAAATTAAAGGAAGGCTTCTAGTGCAAATATGCCAAGAGGGGAGGTTGCTTTGAAAATGATGGTTGTTATACAGTCTTTCTTCTCTTATAAAATGGAAGCGGAGAGAAGTTACTTGGAAGGATCTCTAAGTAAAGGTGAGACACAGCAGGCAAAAACATTGCTTTTTCGAGAATTGGTCAATTTTGAGATTTTGGCCTATTTTGCTTCCATAATATATCTTAATTCTTACAGGTCCAAATAAAAAGGTCCCAAATGTACATTTAGGGGGTTATTTAACAAAACCTCATCTGTTCGCATCTTTATATTTCTCGTATACTCCCCGAAAAGCATTTTTAAAGACTTGTACATGTATTTTTTGATTAATAAAACAAACAAAAGGGCTGTATCCAAAATCTGATCTGTAAACACTACTATGTTGTAAAAAATAAAGATTTTAACCCTGGCTCAATGCAAAATCTGGATTTTAGTTTTTTTAAAGAAATGCACATTTACCATGAAATGTACGCAGATAGAAATTGCCAAATTTGCACGGTTATTAAAACATTTCTGTTTTAGTGTTAGTAATCTATAAGCATATTTTTTTTTACCCAATTCACCTACTGTGTTTGGCCTTAAATACCTTGCTTGGTCCTCCTCTCTCTGACGGGGGTGGAGTGAGCAGTTGGGCTGGGCTGTCCAATAAAAGTGTCGCTGCACAAAACATAAAAAAGGAGAGTGAAGAAAAAACAGCAGAATATTTTCTTTTTTTCCCCACACACACACAGGCTTCATATTTTCACCTAGTTTCCTTGACAGATGGAACCATGTCCTCTTTGACAGCATGAGCTTGTGATGGGACTTGTTTACTGAAAAAACAAGAGCAGGTTGTCCAGTCAGCACTGAGAAAAATAGGCTTCTTATGTGCCACTCAATGTGTCATTGCATTTTTCTTTTTGTAGTGAATGTCTTGTCATATTACCTAACGGGCGAGTCTAGATCCACTTCCTCTCTCAGGCCTAAGGAATCAGACATAGCTTTCTTCCTGCTTAGCGCTGCAAACCAGTCATCCTCCTCCTCTTCTCTCTTGAGGCTTTTGGTAACCTCTGCCGTGGATTGTTTGGGGAGATTATCAATCAAGGCTGGGATCTCTGTTGTGAGTTTTGCACCAGACGTGGCACGACTCACTGAGGATCTTCTCTCTAGTGCTGGAGAGGAAGGGGCCTTTGGAGAGTCTGTGGAAGCCTTGGTGTCTTTGGCATGGTCCTCTAGAAAGCCCTGGTCCTCGTCCGTCTTCAGGCCCAGCCAGTCGGCAGAGTTGCGGTGTCGAAGAGGGGCAGGCATGGCGGGGGTGATGGCTTTTGCTTTCTTCTCCGGTGTAGAGGCGCTCACGTCCTCTGTGGAAAATCTGACGGCCAGAACAAAATTAAAATCTTAGAGTCCAGTTTTACTATGGCCTGACTATAAGGGCGCTTTCAGACATGATAGCCCCGCTAGTTCACTTCCTCAGTTCCTCACCAGATTGGAAAATTATACTTTGGTTCGTTTTGTCAATAGGTTAAGGTGGTTCTCTTTCACAAAAATGTTGTTTTCCTCTGGTCTGAATCAGTCGATGAAGCGAACACCGAAAATGCAGCGGCATAAGCCAGACGTGAGAACGTTCCACCTCTACACGGTCTTGTATGCTTTTGGTGCGTATCAAAACCCAGAGTTTGTTTCAATCAAACCAAAACATACAGGTGTGACAGCGCCCTAAAACACCATGACTGGACTAAGTTCACACACTCACCGGACTGACTGTCTGCGGGACTGGCGCCCCTCGGGTGTGGATACCAGAGTGGGCTGATAGGAGCCAAATGTGAGGTCATCTTCCACAAGTGGTTCTGAGAGATGGGAAAACAAAACGGACCCTTTTAATATGGCTTTTAATAAAGCGTTACTAGCTCGTACCTATGCTAAAAAGAAGGCGCTGGTTCTCTCTAACCTTTGACAGCGGAGGCCTTCTCTCGTGGCTGCTGAGGCTGTTCCTTCCTCTCCTTCTTCTCCAGGATCTCATCCAGTTTGGTACGAGCTCTCTGAGGGGGCTCGCTCCTGAGATTGAATTGAATTTTGAATTAAAAATGTGTTTACACTGTGTTTTTGCAAACAAGTAAAGAAAAAAAAGGGGGGAAAAACAATGAAAAGAAAATGATGAACAAGTGGAAAGACATAATTATATTTACCATTAAATATTTATGTATTTTCTTTGTTTTAACTATCTCTTAAATGCAATTTCTAATGTCTAATATTAATTAATCTTATGCCCCTGTAAAGCACTTTGAATGGCCTTGTTTCTGAATTGTGCTTTATAAATAAACTTGCCTTGCCGTGCCTACAAACAATTAAAACCACAAATGAAGTTGGATAAGGGGTGAGAAGAAGAATAACTGATTTAATATCACCCCTTCTAGTCGTTCATCCATGATGAATTACCAGATCATCACATACAAACAGACGGAAAAACTGCTAGCCCAAAACACCAAAGCAGTCATAATTTATCACTTGAGCGCTAAACATAACGACGACAGTAAGAGGGGATGAAAACAGAGCTGTTACCTTTCCTTGTTGGACCAAAGCACATTCCTTCTATTCTGACTTTCATCGCTTTTAAGTCCGAGGGCGTCCATGAGGTCGTCTTTGTCATCATCAAATGTGAGATTGCCTCGTTTGTTCGCTGCCTTAACTGATGGATAAAGAAGACACACAGTACTTCAGTCTTCAGAGATTGAGTTTGTCTGTTTGACAATAAAGAATTTGGGAAAATTCAAAAGCTTACATGGGGATGCAGTGGGAGATGGCGCAGGTTTTTGATCAGTTTTGGCCGGCTGTGTGCTCGATTTAGACTGGGGCTTGGTTTCATCTGGCAGCAGGTCATCCAGTAGATCAGCCAGGGGGTCATCTACATCTGCAGCCGTAAAAAAAAAAGGACATTCTTTACTCTTTCTATACTGTTTTTGGACAGTGAATGATAGAGAGGCACCATCATATATGGATAGATTTAGATAGTCAGGATACATTCCTTTAAAAAAATCCCATACCAACATTTTGAAGTATTTAAAGTATGAGTTTTTTCACTTCGCATGTACAATTGTAATGTATTCAATGCATGTATGTTTATAAACTGAGTTACTAGTTTGTTAAATACACCTGATGACCAAACCAATTCATAAATTAGTGGTTGTTGTATTGGGTTGGATTAATTGAAAGGCATTTTTTAATACTGTCCCTCCGTGTGCATGGAAATAGGGATAGACAACATTTTAGAAAGCTTTTTTTTACTATAAGCTCATAGAATAGGAGAAATAATTGGAAGGGTGTTGCATTGATTTGCATTAGATTGTACTCTTGTGGGTAGCAGCACATTGACTGGATATTTACCTTTGGCTCTCTGAAAAAACTAAAGAAAATAATAAAAGAAAGGCCAATCTACCTCCAGACTATCGTCACTTTCTATTGTGTGCACTCAAAATACCCACAGACACCTCAACTAAAAGGTGAAAGGCCTGTATCTACCTTTAGTGGGAAGTCTCTGAGCGAGAACCTCGCCATCATCACCCCCACTGTCTAAACCAACGCAGCAGTTTGAGGAAAACAAAGCAAAACAAAGCCATCAGCAAAACAAAACGTTTGGTTCTCCCGTTGAGTTACGGGAGGCACGGTGTCTCGCTCACCGGACAAAGTGAACTTCCTGTTGTTCTGTGCTGTAGTCGCAGGAGCAGAGTTGGGCTTCTTTCCTCCCGCGATGGGTTCACCTAAGTGAAAAGTGTGTGTGTGTGTGTGTGTGTGTGTGCGTGTGCGTGTGTGTGTGTGTATAGTGTTGTGGTGGGGGAGAGGGGTGGGGAACAAAACCTCATTCTCTGATTGAAACTTCAAAGGCGGTAATAATACGAAGGCAATAACGACAGAATAATTGATGCGAGAACACTGAATTACCTGCTGCTCCCTGTGGGTTTCCATTAGTTTCCAGTGTGGAGGAGTCTCTCTTTGGCCCTTCATTACCGCGCTGCTTCATTTGCGCGGGAGCTGTACCGGGCTTTTTCTTTGATGTAAAAAGGTCAGCGTCCATATCATCCATGTCCTGCACAAGCAGCGATGAGTCAGAAAAAACAAGAGAGATGTAAACAGACAACTACTCAGTGAACTTGAGTCTTTCTGCATTCCCACAGTTCATATGATATAATGAGCTGACCTATACCTTCATGTTCTTCAGGATGTCATCGGGATCTGCCGCTGAGACATCGGAGTCCTTGGGGGAGAAAAGAAAACTGTAACATTAGGGACACTCTTAAACTATAAGAAGTGTGAACGTAAACATGCATATAGGTAGACAATGCAAATAAAAAGCATCTGTGTCAGGGGAGGATCTAGAAAATGTTACATGGGGTGGCGAAGGGGGGGCAAGAGGTCTTGGCAGGGGGGCATTGGAGGACGGTAGCGGGAATCCCCATATATATTATATTGATCATTTCTGATAAAATAAGACATTTGTAGCCTATGTCTTAAGCCTACATAGCTTACCCTATACAACACATTGCTACAACAGAAAACAGGAAATCATTGAAACATGTTATTTTGAGTGACATGACATATCATTCTAGTCTAGTGGAATTTATATGGAAGGAGAATAACAATACAGTAGTTTAGGCTGGGACTGCAGTCAGACCCTCTGCCTACCTTTAATCTTCCTGCTGCCTGCCTCTGTCTACCTGCCTCTGTCCCTCTATCTGAATATAAATCCTCCTCTTCATCCCTCACATTTATTTCTTCTTTTCCTCCACTTATTTATTCATGTCTTTAACATGTGATAGCCTAATGTAACCTGGTTTAATTTGTGCAGCTCGTTTGCTGTGATATGTGAGAGTTTTTAGTAGGCTATGTTTGGCTATTCAAACAAACATGATCGATCTCCTATAGCACTGTCAGTGTCACTGTAGTAACTCAATGCCTCAGAAACGGCAACTCTCTCTCTCTCTCTCTCGCTCGCTCTCTCTCTCTCTCGAAACGGCGATCCACTGTTAAATTGTATGGATCCGAACATGCAAGTTTTTTTTAAATATTTTTATCAAGCTCTTGCCTGTACCACAATAGGCCTACAAATTAATAAAAGGGCAATATGCTCCTACAAGTCACAAGCGAGTGATTTCCCTTTTGGCCAACGATGAATGGATGTGCTCTTATCGATGAATTAGCTACTTTTACATTGCATTACATTCATTACAAATTTAACTTTAAGTTAAATTGGTGTGTTTAAAATTCACAAGGGTAAACTGACTTCACCTTAAGATGCTCGGAGCAGGTCAGTTACTCTTCGCAGGGCTGCATGGCACAGCAGCGCGATGAGTCGCTGTCTGTGACAAACTGTGTGATCGCTGATATGCGCATATGATGCAGGGCCGTGGCTAAGTATTTGAGGGGCAGGGCATAAGATTAGATTTAAAATAATTTACTTTTGTTCAATGTATTGTTTGTTTCAATTATTTGAGTGGCTTGTTGACATAGTGGCGGTTTGTTCTTACAAGTACATTTTTGAGAATGCAAAAGTTAGGGGGGCAGCTGGGGGGGCAAGGCTCTTCAGTGGGGGGGCCGCTGCCCCCCCTTGCCCCCCTGTAGAACCGCCCCTGATCTGTGTGCTTACCTCATTGTCCCCACCGTCCCTCTTCACCTCCTCTGCTAGCATACTGAAGATGTTATCGGTGGCAGAGGAGCTGGAGAAAAAAGCAAAAACGATATAATTCCCAAAAACAGGAAGAGTTCACATTTAAAAAAGAGATGTGTACGTACTACGTAACCCTCATACACTAATCCTCCATCTTACCGACTCAGTGGTCCACCGCGAGTTGCTTTCCCCCTTACTGTTTTGGGTTCTGTTGGAGAGTAAATGTATTTAAAACACATAAACAGTTTAAAGTTATGATACAATAATGATAATGATACTACTGTATTGTTTAAAACTGCTCCCTTACTTTCATCGTCGAATAAGTCGAGGAAATCATCGTCTCCAAATAAACCTTGAGAAAACCACGAGGGGAGGGGACACATCTTTCTTTAAACAAGCTGAAACTATTCAAATCATATACCGTACACGTTGTTGCATTGGGCTTTTTGTAAATGTATGATCAGATTATACCGTTACTCTGTATTACTATTATTTTGTTGCATTGCCACTTTGCAGCTCTTTTTCTCAATTTCATCAGGGCTGTACAGATTTGCAGAGCCCTTTGGAGCAAACTTGGTGATTTTCAGCTGTACAAATTTAATATAATGCAAAATGAAAATAACTGAAGTAAAGCTATGGGGCACGGCATTGAATAATAACACTGGAACAACTTACTTTTGGACGGGTTGCCTTTCAGCTTTGCAGCCTGCAAATAACAGGTCACTGTTATAATGAATGTAAGATGTGTTACAGCTGGAATACATGAACACACAGCAACTCGTGGCAACAACACAGAGCAAATCAAGAGCAAATACAAAGTGATTGAAAACATGATACATTTAACTTTCTCAAGAGTCCTGCTAAAGCTGATAAATCATGAAAACGTAGATACCAACACTGATTTGACTCACCATGTTTGTTGTCCCTCTCCTGGCGGTGTTAAATTGAAAGAGTAGCTCGCGAGCTAACCTAGCCAAATCAGATTAGGCGTCTCCTGTCGCCATTGGTAACCGCTCTGTCACACCAATGAGCGTGCATGTTTAGGACAAAATGTCGCTTAAAGATAGTTAATATGACTACAGGTTGTATTGCTCCATGCTGTAATACAGCCCTGTTTGCTCGCCACGTTTAGCATTTTTAAAATTGGCTGGTTTAGTCAAATTAAAACATGCACTTCACTGCTACACAGTTATTCATTCAAAAACATGTCGTACCCTGTCGCTATGTCTGTCCTCTAAAACACGATTTGTGGCTATCTTTCAAAAGTTTAGCTTTGGGCGAAAAAGGCAAAGCAGTGGTCACAAATTGGGAGATTTACTGCAGTGGTAACGTTACCACAGCGGCACCGACGGGCGCGAGACCGACGTTTCCTGTTTACACTTTACAGTGCATTGTGGGTAGGGTAGTTTTTTAGCGCAAACATGTTTAAGATTTTTTGTTGCTGTTGTTTTTGGCTGCATTTAAATGATTAAGTTAAATGTTTTTGGACTTCCTTTGTCATCATCCTGTTCTTGCTCACATAGCCTATTCATCAACCAAATCTCTACGAAACTACTTTGGCCACCAGGTGCCGCCAGAGCTTAGCCTAATTAGGCCTATCAATCAAATTACTTGGAGAGTTGAATAATTGATCTATTGAGGCCTATATGTTTAATTCAGTGAGCTGGTGGGTCTGACGTTGCACTTTCAATCAGCGCAATGATAATCCAAGCACAGCATTTCAACTCTGCAGTTACCTTGACAGACACACAAACACAAAGCTCGCTGGACTTGAACTGTTCAGTGATGTGTGAAGTGCAATACCATTCGTAGTCATTCTGCTGTGACCATAGTGTGCACATCTCATTTCAATCAGATTGGAAACAATTTTTTTATTGCACTCCACGAGATCCTCTGAGGAGGATAAACTGTGATGAAAAAAGGCTTGTTGCTTGATATGCTTTATCAACCTTTAGGGCTTGACCATATTTTTTATCAATTGTGAAGCAAAAGTGCAAGCATAATAGATATATACTTACTGATGTATAGCAAACCATTTACTATATGTGTCGCAAGCCTGAAATTCGTAGGTTTTATTTTACATTACTACAATTGTCAAGAAAAAATTCAAACTAGCCTGTAGTAAAGAGGAAAATAAATGCTAAATTTCTTCTGTTATGGTAAGAAAAATACAACATCAGCAAATCAAACACAGTCATTGTTATTGAAAATCAGAAACATTATTTGATAATTTAATCAGAACCACACAACGGCACACAGATGAATCTCATTGTTTTATTTAATCGGTGCGCTTCCCCTGTTAGAACAATGTAAACTGCAATGTTTGGTACGATACAAGACTTCAGCCCTTATTTTGGAAGAAATTATAGTAATTTATGAGATCCTAACAGAAGCTGTATACTTTTTAAAGATATATCCAGTCTAAGCTCATCATGTCCTCATACATACATTTAACAAAAATCATTTAACATTTTATTTTTTTAAATCAAGCAAAACAGTTAATGAAAAGAAACGGAGGCACAGATCATGTTTTATCACTTTAGACCCTGATCGTACAGTATCTGTTCTGAAACAGAGAGCAATATTGTGAATTCAGTTTTTTTGGCTGGATACAGCAGTATTAGGTTTAGCAGGAATTCACCCCTGGAGTTCATGCAGTTGCTATTTCCTGTTTTAGTAATGAGAGTGTTCAGGGGACATATCGATCAAAACAGGCCTCTTGTTTTTTCTGGCCCACATCTTTTTAAATGTAAATCCTGGTGGGATTCAATTTGCGGATGAATTGGGATCTGATCAATGAGTTAAACAAAACGAAAAGATGACTCCTGTTGTATCCGGGGCAGGGGAGTTATAAGTCTTGATAGCAGAGGCCACTGGAAAACAATTGAAGACAAAACAGATGAGAGTTCAGACGTACATAGGTCTTTTTCTCACTCTTTTGACAAATTCTGCATTCATTTTTCTTGTTCATTTCTGGTCAAGTATGCTGACAGAGCTTACCTGATTCTCGCCAGACATGAGATGATGGCTTACCCTGGTCTTAGTTCATATCTGCATTGGAGAGGAAACACAAGGGATGTTAAAGGTGCAGTCAGTGATTCTGGAGAACGCTTGTTGTCAAAAATCACTTTTTGTCAAAGTCAGTGAATATCACCTCTACAGGTAGCGGATCGTGAGGAGATATTCATTGATGAGAATATGACCGGTTAATCTATTACTTTATTTTTTAAATATTTTACATTTGCTTTAAACAGTGCGGTTGCAGGGAGGTAATATATTTGTATCAATCCTTTAAAGAGATGAGGGGTTGTTGTTCTGCCTCTGAATCATTTAGTATTAGCAGTGTAGTGGCGAATACTTAAAACGCTAGATGTGGGGCAGGCATCTTAGCTCTTTATGCATCTGTGCCTCGGTAACATGCTCCACTTACAACACACTCCCACGCATATATACACACACACAGACACACACAGATACACAGACACACACAGACACACACACACACACACACACACACACACACACACACACACACACACACACACACACACACACACACACACACACACACACACACACACACACACACACACATGCCATAACTGTCAATGTCCCTGTGCTTATTTAGACGTTTTCCTCTCTCTGTTTTTTTACAAGCTGTATTTAATTTTTAATTTACAACTCAACTCAATTCAATAGTGTAAACTCTGGCTTTAAAAAATGGGTGGTTTCAAATAAGTAAGCACAATTCTTTTGCAAACAAAAACCCCAAACACTGCTATAGCCTCAACATTTTTAAGGTCTGTTTGACGTGCCCACTTCCTCCAACCCTTTCATTACCATTCTCTTCTTGTCCTTTGACTGTGTCTCCAGCCCCAGTCATCCCTATGCCTATACTTGATCCTGTATACCTCATCAGCCCTGCATTTACTGTATTTAACAAGCCATATCCTTATCAGTCACTGCCAGTACGTGAAAGTTAGCACGTACCTCAAGAAAAAACCTGAACTTGAACCTGCCTGTCCGCCTATTATTATATTACCATTAAATCGCTTTTATGAACCTGTCCATCTTGACTCGCTGCACCTGGGGGCCCTTCCCTGTTGCTGCTCTTCCGCACCACTGGGTCACAAATAAAACAAATCAGTGTACTCATTATTTGGACGACTAAAACCAATGGATGCTTGATAGCAGTTGATTGGAGTCAATTAACTAAAAGTGAACTAGTTGGAAACTATGTCCGTTTGTTTTCTTTTTCTAAAATAAGCACAAAAGTTACATATCAATTTCCTTTTAGGAGTTTCTAAAAAAACAGTTTTACAAGCTGGGTGTGTTGAGTTTGTGAGACAAGGGTATTAATGACACTGGACACACTGGTGGAAAGAAAGAAAAAAAACGTAACAAAAAGTTCCCTTTGGATGCCCCTTTGGAAGATGAAACATGATAATGTGCCCTCTTGAAAAACAGGATGCAGTGCTGTAACTGCCCTACATGCTATACGACCAGTTCAGAATCTGAATAATCTTTTGGCCTCAATGTCCCTTCAAGTGGTTAAATTGTTAACAGTTCCCCCTGTATGGTGTTTATTACAGTGATGTGGTACTACAACTATTACAAAACTCTAATTAAAACATGCTGTCAAGTTGCATGGAAGGAAAGTGATAAAAGTCAGGATATTTTGTCCTCTGCTTCTTGGAAGTGCAATACAAAAGATATCCCTGGAGTACCCCCCTTTAATATAAGGCTCCTGTAGACGTATTGTTCATGTGTTCATTCTGTTTTCCTTGACTTGACTTGTTTGCGTGTGCTTACCCTGGGATTCTCACTGTTGTCATTGTGGGGTTTCTGCCGCTCCATTGGTCTTCGTGTATGGCACGTCATTCTCAGTGGCCTTTTTCCACCTGCGACAGGCAACACAGAACGTTATTCTCAATATTGACTCGTATCCAATCCAACACAGAAGTATCTGGAAACACTTTAGTAAAGGATGTGTACTCATTGGAAAAAAAACCCATAGGTTCTCTCTGCCTATTTAGCTTGTGATTGTGTAAGCAAAGCTGTTGCCATGCTCCTCAGTGCCGGAGCCACATGGTATTGTTTGCCCATTGCTGTGCGAGTGGTTAAGCAGGGCCCTTGAGGGGGGGTTGCAGGGGGCTGAGAAGAAGAAGATTGCACTTTGTGTCAATCAGCATCCATGAACTCAAGGGGCTCTGAAGCTTGTCCCTCAATTCATCTCTCCATTAGAGAAAAAAAACCTGGAATACACTGTTGTTACGCGACGAGCCACTTAATCCACACACTTTGGCTCCAGGCAAAACCCTTGAATAATCACAGGAGGGATTTTGAGTGTTGATATTTCCTAAATGCATAGAAGTGTTTCATATCCTCACAAGCCTCAAGCTGTTAAATCTTATTTTCTGGTGTAGGAAAACCTAGTCCAAATCTTTAAAAAAAAATATATAAAAAAAGAAGAATCCTGACAGAACGTAGAAGGAGCCTCTTTTTATTCTGTTTCGTAATCGAAAACGCAGAAAGGTTTTTCTCATGACCACTTGCACTTAAGTGTCTGCTAACAAAAATCAGCAGTGCGGGATCGGTACTCACGGATAGATTTTGTTGGAGTATCTCTGACGTATGATGAGAGCGATGGTGGTGAGGACCATCATAGTAGTACACATGGTCCTGCCCTCCACCCACCCCAAGGATCTCCTGCCCTGGGACTTACGGGACTAACTAAAGCATCGAGACTTCTCCCTCCATTGAAAAGGCTTGAGTGGTAAAATGCGGAGTTTGTCATGCAACAATTGGGACTATTCGTGTCTTTCCTCTCTGCTCTCGCTCACGATTGGGCAGATTAGAGGATTAGTTCGGATCAAGGGAAGGGGTGGTGGGAGCTTGGCCGGCAGGACTAGGAGGTAAACATAGCATGCTGAGTGTTTCTATTCCATGAATTCAACCAACACATGCCCCCATGACCTTTACACAGCCAGCCAAATGCACCTTGATTTTGTTTTTTGTTGTCATTAAGAAAGGCCATTTCCGGATATGTTGAAACTGGATTTAGGAGGCCTAGCTCCACACAACGGATTTACAGTAAGGATTACCACCACCAACCAATCAAATTACCTTATAACTGATTAATCAATTAAGGCCTTGTGCAGAGTTGCTACAATGTATAATGCAAAAGAGACACAGCATAGTGGGATGATGGATGGAGGGTATAAATAGGGACTATCAGCAGCTGATCCACTTAAACTTAGCACTACTGCTGACTTGCTTGCGGAGAATAAAGAAGCAGAGGGCCAAGCTAAGGAACAGGAATGTTGTCTCTGGTAGTAGAAAGGCAAAGGAATCCGATTAGTGAGAAAGGTTACGACATGGTGGTATAGTGACGACACAGGGCTTTCATTGTATATTCTTTTATTTCAAAACTGTGTCAAATACAGATAAAAAGGTTGATTTGTATTGAAAAAAAATGCAAAATCATTGCGAATCACTGTTAAATATATATTAAAAAAAAAGGTACAGTGGTAAAAGTAAAACCTCAGATGATATTTAGAATGTTATCAAAATGGCAGTTTGTAGCTGTACACATTCGTTGGAAGGCACATCCAAATCAATTGTGACCTCTTGTCCACTGTTTGGGTTTGTGCTTGCCAAGTTCCTCCTCTCTGCTCTCACCTTCAAATGGTTTTGTCCTTTAGAAAAGTATAAAAACATGGAGAGCTTTCATTTCTAATTCACACAGTCAGTCAGTCAGTCAGTCAGTCAGTCAGTCAGTCAGTCAGTCAGTCAGTCAGTCAGTCAGTCAGTCAGTCAGTCAGTCAGTCAGTCAGTCAGTCAGTCAGTCAGTCACTCACTCACTCACTCACTCACTCACTCACTCACTCAAAAACACAAACACACATGATACGCTGTCCAAAAGGTAGCAGTTGAAGCAAAGCAGCACCAGCTCTTATTTAGAGTGTATATATAGGCCGCTCCATATAGCCCACAATTATCTTAGATTACATATAGCGGCGTTCCCCATATTTGTCAGATAACATTCTGTAAAGATACATTGCATGCCACCGAAGGTCAGTACAGCCAATGTGTCCCTCTGAGATCAAGACATAGCCCCAAGAATAAGAAGTCTCTCTGGATGTTCATGGTCCAATGAACCGACACGGAGAAAAAGAAAGCTTCAGCCGGTTGAGCTCGGGGGTTTAATCCAGCCAACTTCCTTATAGATGGCCTGGACACCGCAATAGATGGAAGCCATGAGTTTGGTCCATGCCGCCCCCGCCTCTGGCGTCACAATCTCTGTCTGCTCTCCTAGGACTTCCAGTATCACACCACCAAGGATCTGGGCAAGACACAACACAACGCAGTACTTACAGTAAAACAGCTTGAGGGTCCTATTAAAGGAACAGTCTGACATTTTTGGGAAATACAGTAATTTGCTTTATTCGATTGTTAGCAGTTTTGAAAATTATTTTTCTATTAAAGCTATAGTGTGTAACTTCGGTCGCCTCCATGAGGAATTCAGAGTAATTACAACAACACAATCGGCACATCTATATGAGGTTAGGCGTTAGTGATCGTGCATGTTTTTTTTAAAATTTATTCTGCTGTACGTCCAGGTTTTTGCTTAGCACTAGAATCGACAACTGAAACATTTCGTGCAGGTGCTTTGGTCAGGGGGCGACAGTTAGTTTGTAAACGCTGTCATACAGAGAAATACAGAGAGAGTTTTCTGGAACTGATAGGCTTACTCAACTTTGTGGCAACTAATTTGGCAAAGGCTTGAATGTAACTGACATGTGTTTATATGAAAAATGTACAAACTAAAGCATTAAAACAATGTTATGTCTCAGAAACATGAAGTGACCTAAATGTATTTGTCTGACATGTGTCTCAGCCTATCAGACAGGTTTATGCTTTGGAGTCTTATTTCTGCCCTCTAGTGTTCAAAAATACCTGCATTCAGCTTTAATGGTTTTGTACCAATTTGTTTAACACAAGTATCCTAATTATTGGAGTAACTCTGTGAGTGTGTGTGTTGTTTGTCATTTAAAAAAAAATTATTACCTTAAAGTACACAGGCGCCACGTCGTGTTTGATGGCGTGGGCTTTGGCTATCCCCTCCAGCGTGGCAGTCAGCTTGTCTGGGTTATCGAGGTTATCCACCAGTGCTTTGATGGCATTCATGACGTGGCGAGCGTGCTTCCTGAGCTCGGCATTTCTCTCCAGCTCCTCCCGTTCCTTGATGTCCCTGAACTTGCTGAAGTACTGCTGGGACTTTGGGAAGTTCACAAACAGCCTGCAAAGGAGGAGAGAGTGCACTGGGTGAGAGCCTATACCAGGTTGAGCAGCTGCAAGCGAAAAAGCCCAGCTAACCTCATCGCCCCTTCACACTACACCGGCTCAATCCTGCAAAACCCACGTTTATTTCTGTTACCTTCTGCTGTACGTCCAGGTTTTTTCTTAGCAGTATAATCAACAACTGACACATTTCTTGTGGGTTTTTTTCTGTGCTCCTGCGCCATTGTCGGGGGGGAGTTTGTAAATGCTGATGGGCTTAATCAACTTTGGGTCAACTCGTTATAAAAAAAGCTACACACTATAGCTTTAAACTATTATCTGAACACTACATAATATCTATTTCATATATTTGAAGAGACTTTGAAAAGGGAAGGACAAACTTCAAGCTGCAGAGGAAATGTGAAGCAGAATGGCCGAACGACTATGCCTCTGAGACATTAAGTTATTAATCACGATTGCTGTTCACTTATTGTCTACACTTACTGTATTCTTTTCAGTCCTTAATGACTTCTCTATTTCTTATGCATATGGCTCGTGAAGTGATCATCCACTACCAAGCACGTACACCACAGCTGCTGTTGGTGAACCCTTTTTACCACATGAATATAACCTGTATATCTAGAGTCTCTGTAGTCACAAGGTCTTCCTTGTTACCGTTTGTGGTCACCACTTGGCAACCTGTTTGAGATGTCACAATTTTCTAAAGAGAGCTAACATAATAAGATAATTAGACAGGTGTAGACACAGAGAAGAATGGTTGAGATAACATTACAAATTATCCCACTGTATTACATGTTTCCTCTGGCATAAATATTGTGTTTTTTGCTCAAGTCGGATATTTCTTTTCACATCCTGACAAATGGCTGCCCATAGGGGGGAGAAAGTAGGAAAATATGTCCCAGCAAATAGAGGGTTGCCTTTGGACGTCAGGAACATGAGCTAAACCTTATTTTGAACCAACATATTCACCATAACCTATAACATACAGTATATGACTCACAATTTTACTTCAACTTTAGAAAAACTTTCAAGAGGTTAAGCTTGAATAGATGATTGATAAGAGAGTAAGTATCTCTCCAAATGTATGTACTGTATGTGTTTATGTATAGCAATGAGCACATACACACACATTGATACGAGTAAAGCATAAGTAAAGGGGACCTATTGACTGGACTTTTTCAAGGGAAAAAGCACATCACCCCCCCTGATGCAGCTCTACTGGTTACCAAGTCCCGGATCAAGTTCAAAATCCTCCTACTGACCTACAAGTCCCTGCATGCTCTGGCCCCCCGTTACCTCTCTGACCTCCTCCATCCTTACACCCCCCTGCGGTCCCTCAGGTCCTCTGCTAATGACCAGCTGGCAACCCCCCGCACCAGACTCAAGACCTATGGGGACAGGGCCTTCTGTGAGTCTGCCCCCACTCTGTGGAATCGGCTCCCCCTCCATATCCGCTGTGCCACTTCAGTGGAGTCCTTCAAGAAGCTCCTGAAGGCACACCTCTTCTCAGAGGCCTACGGCCTCTAACCTGCCCCCCCCCCCCACCCCTGTGTACACAAACACACTACCCTAGTGCCCTATACATTTACACTGACTCACTTTCACATACACACTCTTACTTCCCCCTTAGGGTCCAGACATATATGTTGGCCGGCCCGTCCTGACTTACACAGTGCTCTTCCTGTCAACAAAGAGTCAATTCAAAAATAAAATATTCTTCAATTTTCTATCCCTGTTTGACATTCAGAGGTATCTTGGAGAACTTGCAAAGAGGAACCTAAAACTCCCCCAGCCCACAGTCTGGGAAGAGCGCCAAAGTATCTAGTTACCGGTGGCTATCTCATCCTGAAGTCCCATCTCCCCCTTGGTCTTTTGCTCCAACTGACACAAAAAGGAAGTCAATATGTTCACGTTCTCTCTGAAGAATATGGCTGGATATCACAGTTTCACTCGAAAAACTCAAAT
Source organism: Ammodytes marinus (assembly GCF_949987685.1). NCBI lineage: Eukaryota > Metazoa > Chordata > Actinopteri > Uranoscopiformes > Ammodytidae > Ammodytes > Ammodytes marinus. The sequence goes on along the minus strand of NC_137220.1, from coordinate 15,846,494 downwards.
GTCTGGAAAGGGCCGAGGATGGAAGGATTCATCTAGATCTCTCCGCTCTGGGTGGATGAGTGCCCTGGCAAACGATGGAGAAAAAGTATTTCTATTTCACTGCACACTAATGGGGAAGTGTGGCTTTTTAATCTTTCTCTGGTTTAATTGCATGACCTGTGGTTGCATATAAATAGCCTCATTAGTTTATTTTCCTATGGTCACGGGACTCATAATCCTTCCTTATCTATTCTTCGGAGGAACTAACAGAAGTGCTGAATCCCGGGGAAAGTTTCGTAGTTTCATTTCAGAGACCTCATCTCGCTATACTTTATATTTGATCTGTTATACTTGAAAGTTCTTGACAGATTGCATTTGATACCGAGCTTCTGCAGGAGATATGGGACCCCCTTCCACCGCTGAAAAGGAGAATTTGCCACGGTCTTGCTTATCGATCTATCTCCATTCCTCAAATTCCTCAGGGTCGTGGCATGCAATTGAAGGAATGCGGAGGAAGGAAATAAGTGGAAAATGTGTTAAATTCATTTAGCTATTTTAGCCCTTTTTTCGTTGATGTTAAAACCCTGTAGCTTAATCCGAATTATCACTAATCAGTATAGAAAGGCATTATTGAACCCATGTTTACTGTACAAGTATATTGGTCTATGCGTTTTTTGTTTACACTCCCTCTGAGCTTTCACTACGTGCAGTTATGAAGGTTTACAAAGGCATGCTGAGTCATGCAGGGAAACTCAACATCTTATTAACGGACTTCACACCTACACCTCTCAATTACACGCAACACATGATTTTCTTTTGTCACAGTTCCTCTTTTTGTTGGTGTCGAAAGGAAACACTAAAGGGAGTTACCGAAAGTGACGTCAACAACTGAAAGAATTCCTGCGGCAGGATTCCAAGCAAAGCAAAAACAAATCCTATCCCCTGCAGTGATACACACTGTGGTAGAGCTCTCTCATCCCTTCATATGTTTTCTCTTTAGACAGAAGTGATGGAGTCATGCTGCTGTAGGTTGCCCAGGCCCTCAATACAAGCATTCAAAACATAACCCGCTTCCAGAAAAGGGAGGGAGCCCTTATGTCTGACTGATGGATTACAATGTTTATGCTCTGCCTTTTACTATTTGATACATAGGATTAAGGAAAAGAGGGAGAGGTGAGAATATTCCAATGCGTAAAAAACAGGGCTCTTTTGGACGGACTGAAAACTTGTAAAGTCAGCAAGATCGTTAAAATGAAGCCCGATTGCATTCTGACATGAGTATAATCTGACACCTCCCTCCCCCCAGTCTGGAATACAGTGGGTTTATCTTCACAGTTTTTCCAGTGACAGAAAGCCATCAGCAGGCCTTGAGGCAGGTGCAGTTAAATGACTGAGGGGAAAGCGGACAAAATGCCAATTTGACCTCATCAGTAGTGAACTAATTCAAGTTGATGGTGTTAGGATAACATTTATGGAAAGTCCCCAAAATAGGAACAGTTTTGTGTGACATGATGATTTACTCTGTCACTCTCCCTGAGGTTTCCGTTTTTTCCCCCGTTAAATGTTTTTTTTTACTGGGGGTTTTTCCTTAGTCGAGCTAAGGGTCTAAGGGTCAGAGAGTGTCATATTGTGCAAGGACTATAAAGCCTAGTGAGGCACATGGCTATTAGTGATATTGGGCTGTACAATTAATACTTGTTTGATTTGATTTGATTGGTAAAAAAAAAGTGAGAACTGGCATGAGTGTAAAACACAAACAGAAAACCTTGCGACAAATGTCTCAAATACTACGTCTTCGCCTCCTCTAATTATACACACAGCATTTGTCACCTCTTTACCATTACATTTCTGTCAAACATAATGCAAATATCTTTCTATAAGTCTGCGCCACTCAATATTGCTTTAAAATGTCACAACACAAAAGCGGTGGAGAAGGAGAAGGATGAAACTAAAGAAAAAGAAATACCTGACTAGGATGACGACCCCGACATCATCACAGTTCTGGTAGACCTCTGCCCAGGACTCCTGGATCATGTCTCTCTCCCCGTCAGTCATAGGGCTGGGGCGCTCCAGGTCATTCATCTCTCCATCTCCCTGCATCCTCTCCATCTGGGAACACACACACACACACACACACACACACACACACACACACACACACACACACACACACACACACACACACACACACACACACAGTTTGTTCAGAGCTGAGCACGTGCTGGAAGGCGCTGGAAAGTGCCCTCTCCCTCAAGATAAACACTGTACTTCTACCTTTCTGTCAGCTTGTTTCCCAGTGAGAGCGAAAGAAAAAGATTTGCGTCCCTTCCCCCTTTGTGAGAATCCTTTGCTCTGCACCTCTGAATCTCTGCTGAGCGATAGTGTGAGTGAAGAATAGGGCTGAAAAAAAACACACAAGAAAAACACACGCAGCGAATGAGGAGGAGCCTCCGTACTCTCTCTTTTACACTCTCCCTTGCCTTCCTTTTTTTCTCCCTCTCTCTCTCTCTCTCTCTCTCTCTCTCTCTCTCCCTCACCTTTGTAGTGTTACAGTAGGAAACAGAACCTCATTAGATGAGATACTCAGGTATGCCATAGAGGCATGTGTGTGTGGGCGTGGATGCAGTGTAAGATTAGGATAAGATCCAGGAGCAGTATATGAGCTTTTTCATCCATCGCCACCATTCAAGGTTTAACAGCATTGCATGTCTCACTTACCAATGATGGTGGTGGGTAGAGAAGAGTCCACCTCGAATGGTGGTTGAAGAGAAGACTGAGACTGGGAAGGAACACCTAGCTAAGCACATTTATGACAGTTTGCACTGTCCAAAGTGCTGTACATAGTGCATTCAGTAAACAATGAAGGTAAAATAACAATAACAAAAATAAAAGACATAAAGCCCATACATCCACAAATATAAACAAAGATAGTAGTGCAGAGGTAAGATAGTTAATGGGGAGGAAAAACCAGGGTGTAAAGATGGGTTTTGAGCCTTGATTTAAAGGCAGAAATGGAGGGGGAATCACATTTGTCAGGTGGCAGTCACAAGCACGGAGCAAATAGTGCAAAGTACATTCCTGAGAGTTGTGCCAGTGGCATGGCTGTATACGCTGGTCACCAAAAAGAAAGTGATTGTCTACAGTAGCTCAGAAGAGACTGACATCTCCATTCCACTTAACGACACCACTGATGAGAGTTCAGATGGCCAGAAAGATGATAATGGTGACTTTGTCATTGTGAGCTTTGCAGGCAAAACCACCTAGATCTGCTAGGCCTTGTTTAAGAAAATTGACCTTCAATCTTTGTAAAATATTTACTTTAAATAAACCTTAAATAAGTAATTGTCTTATGGATTTGTCTTGCATTACAGTTTATGAGCTATATATCAATGGCACAATTTACCCCATGGTATTCTCTCTTGTGGCACAACTTACACCACACCGGGGGCAAGTTGTGCCACAAGACAACTTTTTTTCCAAAAGCTATATTTCTTAAACAGTTTATTCCAGATCCAAAGTTGTTATTGCCAGGGATGCACAACATCCTGAAATATATGTACATATTTGAGTTGGAGACATAACTGTCAAGGCCTCACTTTAAAATCACTTTGAGTAAAACGTTGCACAACTTAGGCCACTCTCCCCTACCAGAAACTAGTAGCATAGAAAACGTGCAAATTGTGAAAACTTTTAGATTGCTTTAGTGGATACTAAAGAAGAACAATGTCTCTGTGTGAACTGATTATTTTGTAGAGATCTGCTGATCTGTTAAACAATTGTGTGAGTGGGTATTCAAAATAAATTGGTAGGTATGCTGGGCTAAGTCAGAAATGTACGTGCTACTATTGTAAAATAATAAGCCCTTGCTCCCCCAACTGTCCCTGCAAATCACTGGTTGATAAGATAGTTATTCTCTCTACAAATACATGTATGTGTTTTTTTAAAGATATTTTTTGGGCATTGTTATGCTTTATTGATAGTGCAGAGAGACAGAGGTGAAATGGGGCCGAGAGGGGAGTGACATGCAGAGAACGACCGCGAGCGGGAATCGAACCCGGATCTGCTGCTGGGCCCGGCCCGGGGGGGGGACGCCCTACCAACTGAGCTAAGGGCGCCCAACCTTAACTGTTTCTGATGTTGTATGTGGTATCATAGTAATCCCTGACCATGAAAACATAGGGTTAGACATCACTAGTTATGTGGTATTATGTTTGGTTCAGGAGTTATAATGAAAAATGTAATTAGGCTATGGCGGAAAGTAAAATGGTCGCCATGGCAACCATGATTCGATTTTGCAATGGCTTAATATCTGAAAATGTTCAGAGCCCCAAACTATATAAGTGTACCAAGTTTCAAGCTTTTCTGAAAAGGTTAACAATTTTGCACATATCCCCTCTACCATAAAACAGTACTTTAGGAAGCCGAAAATTGACATAAAGGTATGGTTAAGAAACCCCTTAGAAAATAACTTTCCACCACTTGGATTCCTTAAGACTTTTATTATGTTATTTATTACATATTCATGAGTCAAAAACAGTTGGAATGGTTTCTGTTGCAATTTTTGAGAGGTCAGGTTATATAAAATGCCTGGACTAAACAGTGGGTAGCCCAGAATAATGTCTGTTTTTTTTGACAAAACACTCTGTGTTTCTGTGTCAAATATCCATATTTAAAGTCACAAGGCCAGTGAATGAAATACATGTACACATTCACTTCATGTATAAAAAACTTAGCCGAATGAATATCAAAGAGCATTAACCTTTGTTAGAAATAGGGGCAGGTGCCATTCATTTTTAGTTTGTTCAGCACTTCCATACTTTTTTCATTGCTTAAACCTTTTTCGCTCTGCACCCACCTTTGCTGTGACACATGGTGAGGGATTGTTTTGTCACAGCCATACACTTGAAATTGTTATCGTTTGTTCAAGTTTCATAGTAGGCTCGACAGGCAAATAGCCAAGTAGCCAGGACTCTCTTTCAATCATAGTAAACACATGAGCAGTGAACAATGCATCTGATCTGGTTACCGAAGACTGAGGTGCTATTTACTACCTTGCTGCGTAGGTACAATGAACACCAGGTGTCAACAAACGTAAACGGACCCATGTTAAACATTGACAGAGTCCTTGAGAGTATAAACCACTAACAATCACACGTTGGCTGAAGAAAAAAACTGTGCCAAAGGTATAACATCTCATATTTCCGGAGATTGCTTAATGTCAAATATGCCGGAAAAAGCTATCTTTGCAAGCACAAGTATACCGCCTTCTCCCACAACAGTACAGCCAGCGATTATACCAGCTGATCACATCTTAAAATGTTTCACCTTTGGTTACAGTTGAGACCATTCCAAGTCCAATTTAAAGCAACAAAAACAGAGTTTATGTATGCAGCTTTTCACTGCACACATGCAGATTTATGGTCATCAAAACACCTGGTCTGTGATCAGATACTAAAGGTCAGATCATTGTTGTTGGTCAGACAAATTAGGGAGACTTGGTCAGTTATTGTCAAGCAACATATGCTCTGCTCGTATTGGTTTATCTTCCTACAAGCCAGATGCATTTTGTAACACTGAAGGATTATTCCTGCTGTCCACACCCATTTCAGAAAAAGATGACTCATATTTCATATGAATCATGTCATACCTTTAACCCACTGTCCTCAAGAAAAGGCGAAGATCTCAGGATTACCTCATTGTTACATCCAATGGCACAAAGCAAAGGTCTTCTCATCCGATCCAGGGATAAAGAGTAATTCCATCTAGTGGACAGATGGGAGTATTTCTACTATCTAGGTGCTGTCAGAAATGCAATTCACAAGATGAATGAAATGTGGTCCGTTTTATGTAAATAATGTATAGGCTAAGACAAGTCAACTCTTAATTATACATAAGGAAGCCCCACTCACAACTCAACGGAATGCAATAATTGTGTAAAGGCTCAAACATGTTTTTGGAATAGTTAATAATACATATTACATGCCTATAGGCCTATTCAAGATTCAAGATTATTCATTGTCACATCTGTGCAAAACAATTACAGCAGCAGTCATGGGGAATGCAATTCTTGAGTTTCAGGCTCCCTTCAACAGTGCACTATAAGAAAAGAAAGAAAATGAAATGAAAAATATAATAAATAGAAACACACAAAACAACACCCAAGGCTTAAATAAATGCAACGACATAGTGTAAATACGGTGGGATAATGCAAAAATAAAACACAATGCTTTTTAAGATGCAGAGATAGATAAATAAAATATACAAATTTACATAAATAGAATAAGTCAAATCAAATGTACATAAAATATTATAGCCTACTGTATGATGTCAAATCTATACACAATATGTACGTAGGCCTAAATTAACTTATAAGCAGAGTTAATATACAAATAGACCTATGTGTGCTTTGATTGAACAGGTGTTAAAGATGCTTAATATTGTTAAGGGACAGTGATGAGCTTGACAGCTCAAGAGTTCAACAGTTGCATAGGCCTACAGTATAACTGTGGTATGTAACTTACCCTGAGTCTGGTAATGTGAAACCAGATTCTGTGGTACCATGATGAGGAGACTTCTTTGGGACAGGGACGATGGTGGACTTTTTAAAACATATACAAAATGCTGGGTTAGTGACATTTTGAAAATGTCTGGGAACACATCTGCACACACCTTGATAGCTGGGATGCTATCAGGTCAGGAGGAGCCTTCAGCGGGTTAAGGTGAAACCATAGGGTGAAACCAGTGGTCAGGTATCCTGGGCCTTCTTGGCTACAAAAAAAGTGTTTAGATCATCTGAAAGAAAACGATAGGCTAGTGTCAAAGAATGATTATTAAGAAACGGATAAAAAAGGACACGTTATATGCAAATGAAGATAGGATGAAGATATGATTTACAAAATACGTCTTCGTCATAAAAAATGCCAATAAATCATTAGACCTTAGTGCACGCAGATAGCGCTCTCAAAGTAAACATGTTGCGCAAAGCGTAGCTGTCAAGTATGACCCCAAGAGGATTCCGTAGTTCAGTAAGGTTGCAGTGGTGCGGACTAACTGACAGGTGCCGTTTGACTGGCGCACAATTGGATAAATTAATATAATAAATACATACATTTATGTTTTTCTTTTATAGTTGTGCTGCAGCTAAGTGTATGTCGCACACTGATGGTCATTTCGTTGATTAGTTAGCTCAGCTAGAAAGCTAGTGAAAAGCTAGCTGGTTGTTAGCTAACGACGTCGTCTCAAGAAGAAAACGGGACACAGACGCGGTGGTTAGAATATAAAACATTAAGTCTTTAGTCAGGGAAATAAACCACCTGGAGTGACACAATGAACGTCGCTAAGAGTGGCTATCGTGTCTTTTCCGCCAACTCCTCCGTAGCATGCACAGAATTGGCCAAGAAGATAACAGAGTAAGACATGTTTTATTAGTTTAGCTGCTAACAGCAGCAACTTTGTTTTGAATTGCAACACTTAAAACACTATTATTTAACTCTTGGTTATTGTAACATGGAATGTTAGCATGTATAGTGTTTGCATTGAGCCCTACGGAATGCTTGGATTATTATTATTAATTAACAATGTGTTTATGTGTATAATCTCGTGATCTTGTTCCTCAGGCGGCTTGGTGTTGAACTGGGAAAATCTGTGGTCTTTCAGGAGTCTAACAGAGGTGAGACTTCCTGGCTTAGTGGCTAAAAGTTATTATGTAACCGACTAAATTAACTGGTCAATATTAAGGCCTATGGCTTTGTGTTTATGGGAATTTTAGTCAGGCATTGTCCCTGGCTACCCTTATACAAACAGCAAAACACTCCACAGTTAAATTAACTCAACTGTGTGTTTGTTGGAAAACCCCCTTTCAACAATATGAAATGTAGCATTTGGTGCTTTTTGTAAAGCTATAGGTTAATCATGAGTAACATGACTGATACACATGACACATACTGATGAGTGCACACGCCACTCCTCAGTATGACGATGAGTGGCATGTGCACGATGAAGGTCTTAGTTAAAGAAAAAGGTGCCACAATCTATCCGGAATAATATAGTATTTAAATTTAGATTAAGATGCAGCTCATGCTAATGTAACTGATTTCATCCTCCTTTTCTCTCCACACTAGAAACTAGGGTGGATGTGAAAGAGTCAGTTCGTGGACAAACTATTTTCATTATCCAGACCATACCCCGGTGAGTGTACAAAGGTGTGTCTTTTGAATTTCAAATAAAAATCCCCTTATCTCTGAGTGAGATGTTGTTACATATTTTATTTTTTTATTTTTGCAACAGAGATGTCAACACAGCCATCATGGAGCTGCTGGTCATGGCCTACGCCCTCAAGACCTCTTGTGCAAAGAACATCATCGGAGTCATCCCTTATTTTCCCTACAGCAAACAGTGCAAGATGCGAAAGAGGGGCTCAATAGTGAGCAAGCTGTTAGCTTCCATGTTAGCTAAAGCAGGTAAAAAGAACAACTCTCCGCCGTCTGTGGTTGTTTTACATAATAATCAATGCCATGACCGTGCCTCTCATCTGTATTTAACCCCAAAAGGATTAACACACATCATCACCATGGACCTGCATCAGAAGGAGATCCAGGGCTTCTTCAGCTTTCCAGTGGACAACCTGCGGGCCTCCCCTTTCTTGATTCAGTACATCCAAGAAGAGGTGAGGATGATTACATTCAAATGTCCTCTCTGTGTGTTTGAGTACATGTGCTGGTTAGCCCACTCATAGACAAAAGCAATGAATCAATCTTACCTTATCATGCAAAACAATATTCCGATATTAAGAATAAGACATCGCCTTGTAAACATTAGTCTGATCTCACCTTTATCAGAATAAGGTATTTTTTCGGAGTAAGCTATAATCGAATTGAGACATGTTGAGTTTTCTGATTTTTATTGTGTTATTGAGACATGTATACACCTTAAACACACTAAACATTCGACTGGAGTTTTCCCTGTGTTTTTCGGCATCTGCTGCAGTATTCGATGCAAGCCCTGGTTTAAGACTGTTAAACTTGTGTGTTTAAACCATGGTGTAAACCTCCTTAAACGAAGATATGTCATTTATGGCTGACAAAACAATGCCAGAAGATTACAATATTGTCACAAGGAGTGTTGATTTACTTTGAATTGGATGGGAATTATGGGCGGAAAAGATCACGCCTAAGTCTGATGGACCCTAACTGTCATGACACTTCTTCCACTACTAGTGTATGCTGCTAGTTCATTCAGAATATACTGATGAACATGTAAATGTAAAATATTCCTGTAGATGTAAATACCTTATTTGGAATAGTGTCTTTTGTCTTTTCGCAATCGGAATATGCTGTGCATGCAATCTTAGTCATTGACAACGGCTTTCTCCTGTGCTGGCAGATTCCTGATTACAGAAATGCCATAATTGTGGCTAAGTCCCCGGCAGCAGCTAAGAGGTAATACAATAACTATGCTAAATTGTAATGCATTAAACATCTTAAAGCATTAGACATGCCAGAAATATATATTTTTTTATATACCTCATGTATGATATGTGTGGCTAGAAATGGTTCATTACTTAAAAAATTAAGAAGCTTTCTGTCCTGTTTCACCATTGATTTCTGAGTGATTACTATATTTGTTTTTTCTGTAGGGCTCAGTCGTATGCAGAGCGCCTGCGTTTGGGCCTTGCTGTGATTCACGGCGAGGCCCAGTGTTCAGAGTCTGACATGGCCGACGGTCGACACTCCCCACCGTGTGTGCGCAACACCACCGGACACACAGGCCTGGAGCTTCCTTGTAAGAACGCCCGTCTCTTTTGCAGAGTGATGTTGCTGCTTTTCAGGTCTTTCTTTGCAGATTTGCAGGTCCCAATACCCGGTAGCTTTTTCTTTTCCCTGTACAGAAAAACAAATCTCTGCTAAAGGTGGAGTCAGTCATTTCTTGAGAATGCTCGTTATCAAAATCATTTTCCTGTCAAAACCAGTGAATATCTCCGCTCGATCCGCTTAATTTTTGTACTGTGTGTGCATATACAATGTTTACATACCAGTTTACAGAGCCTAGGCTGTGTATTAACAACACTTTTTTTTCTCCAGCGCATAGTCACACACATTGTACGGACAGATACTGGATCGCGAGGAGATATTCACTGATTTTGACTTATAGTGATTTTGACATAAGCCTTCTCCAGAATCACTGACTCCACCTTTAATTGGTTCTCAGGTAGATCCCTCTTTTATTTGGCACACCATGCTCAAATATTCATCAAGAGTTTTTTCTTATCGTTTCTGCTAGTTGAGCTACTTCACTGCATTCATAATATCAATCCTCTCTTTTTGTGCTAACCTATTTTGAGCTGTCGATTCCGCTGTTTTTCCACCCATGGCATCGACCATCCTTCCAAGAGAACTGATTTTTGTGTTACTGCATGTTCTGATTCCACAGATACACACTACTTGTACTCATGCTGCATCTTCCATAACCTGCAACTACTCCTAACTTACAAAGAGTGATGTACATAACAAGCATAGACTCATTAGTCCCTAACTGTTTCTCGGCACTTATCTTTGATTTTAAAATATACTTTCTTGGTGAAAAAATACTAACGTGACATATTTGCAGTGTTAATTCCTGGTTAGGCCATTGTAATGGTTCGGCCCGGAGAAAATATCAAATGAGTGTGTCATTGGCAAATGACTCCAAAGAATTTTGCGTCCGGTATTCACTTTATTATTTAGTAACAATATTTATATTTCTTACTTGTGTTTCTATCCTCACCCTTGACTTAAAAAATCCTCCTTTGGAACAAATACTTACAAATTGCTTTAACCATGAGAAGACTTTTAAATTCCAGTGCAATTTGTTGATGTAGATAATTCTTTAAAATATTGATCAACATAGCTTGAGGATTTTTCATGTCTTGGCATCATGTGTTTGTCGTGTCAAATATTTGTGCATTTGTGTTAACGTGGTGTTTATTTGTTGGTAATAGCAGGCAAACAACAAGCTCCGTTCCCTGGCATAGAGCTCCCAAGTACGACCGTAAAAACATAACTTATATTTGACTGTAAAATGATTCCTATTCAAATGGCTCCTCAATTTCTGCATGTTTAGATGAAAGGGGTTTGCGTTTGCATCTTGTGAAAAATGCAGTCTGGTTTCAGGAGAGGAAATAGGTGGAAAATTGAGACAAACTGACTGCAATAGCACTGACAATGTGCATTGCATTTACTGTCCAACTGGCCAAAGTGGGCTCTGCACTACGCAATTTGCACTTTATATTTACCATACCCTTCTAAGATTCCAGACAGCCCGTTTCTACAAGATGGCCGAACCCCCTCTTTGTTTTTTTCTAATGTTCTGATTTTATTTTGAAAATCCATAAATCAAACCAGAACCATGCCAATCATGTTTTGTTTTCTTTTTCACTTTAATATTTGGACTCATCTTGCCAATCAACACATGGTGCACCCATATGAAACCCTGCGTTTGAAAACCTGATTAACATTTGGTCATAACTGCATGCAATGGGAACAATAAAGCATGCTTTTCTTACGTCTAACTATGTAAAAAGCATTGCCAATGGAATGATTGATACGTTTTAATCAGCAAAAAAAGAAAAATGTTGTCCTACTGAAGTGTTAGCACAACGCTTAAAAGTAGAATTTATTCTATCAACAGTACTATTTAGTTTAGAATTACACTTTTATTTTTAAGGTAGGATTTCTTTTTGGAATGCAAACCTGCCAACCTGCCAATTTGTTGAGCTTTTGAAATCCCCCAGAGGATAGCGTTGATTCATGGGTTTTATTGACAACTTTGAGGACAATGTCAAATACATTTTCAAGACATCTGACCAAACTTTTCTCAGGTAGCTCACTGAAGACCTCAGCAAGCCGTGAAAAAAAGACATGTTTTTCAAAAGTGTGTGTACTGCTAACATCATGGCTTTTGCTGTATTTTTGGTTAATAGTGATACTGATCTGAATGTGACACTGCCAAGTTTTCTGATGCTGTGGAGCTCACAGTATTCAGCAAAGTGTTCTGCAAGGCATGCTCCCCCTTCTCTCTGCTTTTATACTTTCCCCTTCACAATCGGCTTGACTGGCTGATTGTGGACCAGTTGACTGTTTCCTTATACCCTTTGGACGACTACTTTTACATGCACAGCAATACTTAAAATAACTCTTGATGCGTAGAGTTAGGTGCATGTATTATATATTATTGAGTCCCTCACAAGTTAGAACACACTCATTTGTCTTCAGCATGTTATTTTATATTGTTTCTATTTAATCGTTTTTTTTGATCACTTAGATACCATGGTATTATTTTAGCAGCCACAAAAGGGGGACATCAAGATGTTTACAGTTAATCAGGAGCAAAGTAATTTTGCTTTAATAAATGTATAGGTATCACAATGAAAAGTCGAGCCTCCTAGTTGTAAATGATTAAATTACATTTTGTTTGTGGGTTTATATTGGTAAAAACATTTTATTTCTAGCCGTTGCATCTCCTTGGATTGGCACGTGAGATGCAATCGGATCCATTGTGTGCACGCAAAAGTAGTCGCTGGCAGCAGTGATGTTCGACTGAGGACTGACCCCCAGAACATTGGCAAAGTGTGTAGTGAGTTAAACCCTCATCGGTGCTTGTCAGCCACATGTTGTCCCGTGGGAAATGAGATTGTGTGGTGCATATTGGTTCATATGCAGTGTGCTGCCATGTGCCTGCCACAGCCCAGGACTGAGGCTGTGTGTGTGTGTGTGTGTGTGTTTGGAGCAATTTTTTTTTTCTTCGTTGCCTTCTGATTGGGTATCCTGGGCAGAAAAACCCTGTCATCTGAATTTGCATGGCATGTGCTGTTATTAAGTTTGCCATTTGAGTTTAAATCTCCTAGGGGGTAGGTGGTGTAAAATGGGGGGAACAAATTAAACCTTTGATTGTCATTTTAAATTGATACAGCATTCAAATTACTCTAACAGAAACTTCCGAAGATCATTTTTATATAATCTATTAATGACCCCATAATTGGGGTGCCGATTTAGCTTAATTGCCACAAGTTTTCTCAACCCATTTTACCCAATCTACTGAGATTTACTTCTGATTTGGTGACATGCATTCCACAGGCTCTTTAAAGTACTCTCTCAGCTAACCACTTCTGCTTTCCTTTGCAGTAATGATGGCCAAGGAGAAACCTCCCATTACAGTAGTCGGAGACGTGGGAGGGAGAATTGCCATCATTGTGGTAAGAGACGCTGTAAAAGTACTTTTCCAACGCCTACTTGCTTGAACTGTTGGCGGTGGCGGCGGCGGCTCTTTTTATTTTAAGTTATTTAATACCACTCACAGTTTGGTTTTTAAGTTTAATTTTCACACCTTCAAAGGATTAAAAAATAAATAAAAAAAGTGTTGTAACATGTATGTTTTTAATGCTGATGAATTCAATGCTTTGTCTGTATGAGGAAGAACGATTTAGTAGCTTGTCATACTTGTTCATACTATATAACAGACTCTATTGATTCACGTTAGCCAACTACACTATGTTTTGTCATTTGTGGCCACAGTGGCATCAAAGTGTTCATATCTTCCTGCCCTTATTCTTTGCTTCTCGTTTGTGCTGGATTAGAGCGACGTGTGTAACTGTTGATTGTGAAGCTAGACATTGTTTTTATTTTCTTTCTCCTCTCAGGATGACATTATAGATGACGTGGGAGACTTTGTTGCAGCTGCAGAGATCCTGAAAGAGAGAGGCGCCTATAAAATTTACATCATGGCCACACATGGGTTACTGTCTGCTGACGCTCCACGCCTAATAGAGGAGTCTGCCATTGACGAGGTAAGGGCATTAAGTCAGTTTTTTTTTAAAAGTTGATGTTTGCTGCGGTTCAATGGATAACTTATCAATAAGGAAGTGAAAGGAGAAGTTGGAAGGATTTATTATAATTCATGAGTTCTCATCCATTCTTTACAAACAATCTACAACACACATGAGCTTCCTCCTAATGTAAGCTGGATTGTTTCTGACAAGAAATGAGTTGCAAGAAGAATGAGGAAAGGTTTAATATATCGGGCAGTTGCATTTCTGTAAACTATTAGTTTCAATGTGCAGTTCCTCTTCTATCCCGGGCTCAGAAAACAATAGTTACAGTTTAATTTGAATGTAGAATTTATTTTATGAAATATATATCTACATAATAAATTTGTGTGTTTGTGTGTCAGTGTGTGTTTATATATGCAGAATATATGATTACATTGAATATGCGGTATATGGTTCAAAGGTGCTTTATTTATTTAGAATGAGAAGATGTTGTTTCTTATATGTACATTACTGGCATTGGTTGGTTTAATTTAGCTCTCAGGAGTGTGTCAAATCTGGTGTGTGGAACTCGCTCAGTGTGGATTAAAAACTCGATTTGTATCTTCGTGTAATGTAAAATGCGTAAGAGTTTTACAGGCAAAGAGTAGCAGTAATTAAATCACTGAGAGAGAAACATGTTGCCTATTTTGATATTTCTAAAATATTTTAGCCATTTATTCTTCTATTGTTTTTCTTGCTATGTTAAAATGCACATGCTTTAGTTATTGAAAAAATTATCTCGACTTCCATCTTGACCAAAACCTTTGCAGACTGCGTGACCTGGCAAACTGCCTCTTAAACGTGGAGTCAGCAGCAATTCTGAACAAGTCTTGTTGTTAAAATTTTTTTTTCAAAATCAGTGAAAATATCTTCGCAAGCCACTAAGTGTCTGTTGTGTATGTGCGTGTGGGAAAAAAAAACATAGGTCTTGAGCCAAAGCTGTGTATATTAACACTTGCATGTGTTCAGTGCACACACAGTATGGCAAAGGTAGCGGATCTTAAGGAGTTATTTACTGTTTTGAGAAAAAGTGATTTTGATGACAAGCTTTCTCCAGAATCGCTGACTCCACCTTTAATCCAAATGAAGAACTGCACTCATACGATCTCTGTTGGACCTCTCAGGTGGTGGTGACCAACACAGTCCCCCATGAAGTACAGAAGCTACAGTGTCCCAAAATCAAGACCGTGGATGTCAGCATGATATTGGCAGAGGCCATCCGCCGCATCCACAACGGAGAATCCATGGCCTACTTGTTCCGCAACATCACCACGGACGACTAGACAGTGTCTAGAGATTGAAGGCTAAGGTGGGTCTCACATAGTGGGAAAAGCCAGGGACACTCCCTCCAAGCGCTGTGAAAAACATCATGTTTAATGTATTGTATGTTTGTGTGTGTGTCAGGATTGCATTTGTCCTAATTCATTTGAAGATATATAAAGTCTCAGGACTTGCCCAAAGTTCTCCAAGCTCTTAAAATGTATTGCTTTTGTTAAGTTGAGAAACGCATCTAGTTCATGTTGAGAAAGGCTAGTAAAAAATAACAAGTGGCTTTGATGCATTCAGACATATTTTAAAGCCTTTCCTTGTCTTGCCACGCTGGTTGTATTTCCAACTTGATCAAACAATGCTTTGTATTTTAGATGTTATTTATTGACATATGCTGTGGTACCTCATATCTAATGACTGAAACCTCAACTGCAGAAAGAGGTGAGACAATTGTCTCCAGTAATAGTAACTATTTTCCAAGCACTCTGGCCAACCACATAGGCAACACTTGACAACTCCTGCTTATTTGTGGCCAATTTACATTTTTATGCACCTTTTTTAACATCTGCCGGATTAATATAATTGCCATTATATACTGTATATTGTAGGGTCAGTTCATCTAAAATATAACGACAGTTATTTTCCTACTTACCCTCAGTAGTAACCCCAGTGAAGGGAATCTTAATTTATTGTGCTGAAAGCACTAATATACTTGGTTTGGACACCGCACATTAAATTCCATTCACTTCCATTGTTATGCACTTTTAGCCGATGTCTGACAAAGTCTGGTTACGAATGGCAGGAAGCTTTATTATTATTTTTTTAATGTTTTTTGTTTTTATGTGAACTTACCCTTTAATGAACCAAAGCTCCCTAGCAATAGAATAAACACACCTAGTCCAATATTGTACTCCTTATAACTGACTGATGGTGTATTTTGTGTGATAGTGACATCACCACACGTGTCAATTACATAAATAGCTAAACGGTCCATTACGAAACATTACATGCCGGCTGTTTTTAAAAGCAGAGTTAAGATTTGTGTTCTTTATGTTCTTTCAAAGCAGTCAGCGCTTTTTGTTCATTTCAGTTCAGTTTGCGAATCAAATTGCAATTGCAGTATTGTTATCTGTTGATGTGACTGAAGGTTTGCATGTGTGGTGGTGGGGTTATATGAAACCCTGTTAGAAAAACAAGTATTCTGTTGTTAGAGACATTAATCCACTCCAAGTTCATATGATTTTTAAATGAAAGTAGAATTTGAATTGATGTTTGCTTTTTTTGTAAATTACTATAACAAAACAACACCAACTTTGACAACTTAAAATGGTGGGCTTCTTGAGTTGCTTTTGTACTGTACTAAAGTGAAAACCGTTTACTGCCTGGAAGATAGGACATGTGCACTTAAAAATGAAGAAAAATAACCATCTGTAATGTAAAAATTTGGTTATTTTTTGCAAATTGGCAACGACTTGATATTAGTCAACAAATCCCTGCGGCATCTCTTCATAAAACCTTTTTATTTATTTTTATTTTTACTTCTGTTCAAAGTAGTAGAAGGGGAACTGAGTGTATTTCTATGCTGTTTGGGCCTTTTGCTCAGGGCAATATACCATAACAAACCAATGCACAAATATTTGTTTTTGTCTTTTACATCATTTGTTCCTGTTTGCAACGTTTGGAAAAAAAGGCTTGTTAATAATGTCTTCCATTTGTTCCACTGTACTGTACGTCTTTTGCTTTTCTACCATTTAGTTCTGTGAGAGATTCTGTATTTCTCCTAATGTGCTTATGAGGGAGGATAAATGCCACGCTGCTGTTGAGTTGGTACAAAAATGAAGGAAGTCTGTCTGTATGAAATGCTGTCCCTATGCTGGCTGAAATTGTATCTGTCGTCGGTGTATTCTCTCTGTCCTCCTGACATGTCTCTGATGTTGAGGGGATATAATTAAGACACTCACTCTAAACCCCTCTGTCTCGCTGTGCGGCGTTTGTCAATGTGTATGAAAATTAAACGGTTGCCTCCTGCTTTGCCTTGTCTCTCTACCAAACATGGAATCACAGTATTGTGCTTTGGTGAACGGCCCTCTGGGTTTCAGTCTGCTGCAGCTTATGTCAGTTTAAGTGAGCTTATTACAGAAAAGTAAGATTTTTAAAGGTTTACTTTAGGTGAAATAGTTTTTCTTGGAAGAGTATTGTAAACCAGTATCTTACTGTTAAATCTATATTCAATGATTTGTTCTTTTTAGTTATTTAATATTTTTGCAGCAAAAAAAAACACAATTTTTTTTTTAAATATTTTAAATCACACTAACTGAATATCTACAACAGATACATGACATGTGTGTAATGTGTACAATAATATCAACTGTTAACAGTGGTTCTGTTACTGCCTTGAGCCACATCACATCTGTTGTAGTGACGGTCACGGATCCTAAACTTGTTCAAAACTTCTCAGGTATCAATACAACACTGAGGAGCTAAGACCAAGTCCAGGAGCAGAGACAAATGAATATAGGCCGAAGCTCGCATGATCACAAATTAGGCTTTTCATTCTGTCTCGGCAAACCGAGTCTGATATTATCCGTTGTATCAAATTGTTTAAAAAAAAATGGTTACAAATTGAATGGAAAGTTTAGTTTGCACGCACCTGAGCTTTGAAAAACAATGGTCTCTGTGTCCTTTCCGTGTGCCGAGAAGACAAACTGGTTGACCGCTGTGCTGCTGTGTGCCGGCTGAAGACAGCTGTGCTCTTTTTACAGGTTGTTACAGGTGTTTTAAAACAGCTCACAAAGAGGAACCAGAGATCTCTTTATCATAGTTCACTTCCTTGTCGGATTCGATGGAAAACAATGCACCTTGTCTCTGAATATTTTTTTACTTTCTTTTTTTTTTGAAAGAGGAAGCATATCTTTTCCTCTCCCTATCTGGGCCTCTGTGCACCTTTTTTAACAGTAAAGTTTGTGAATGGTTAATATGAAGGGCTCTTTGATAAAGTCTAAATGTCAACGATATTAACTATATCATTTACAGAATATATGAGGCACATACTAATGGGGGTTCAGCAACTCATTTCACTTTAAATTACAGTAGCCGTGTCATATTTATGGGGTTTTTATCTAAAGTATTGTAGCAGTCCTCGGAGATGTTGAAACGGCATTAACAAATCCGTTTGGTTCCCTTATAATCAAATGTTTGTGGTTGTCAAAAGCCTAATATGTTAAATCAACTGCTTCCTCATGGGGATATTTTCGATGAAATTGCTGTGTTTTTGCTGAAAAATAAGCCACCAGATGGCAGTGCAACACAGAACAGAGACAGACTATGGAATCTGTGTGTGTGTGTGTGTGTGTGTGTGTGTGTGTGTCTGTGTGTGTGTGAGAGAGTGAACAGGTCGCTCAAGTGGTGCAGCATTATCTATCGCAATACAACTTGGAGTGGAGCTACAGTCCTTCAATCTGCCATTACTATAATAAATGATGTCCATCTGTTATGACATAAGTGGAAGAGAAGGCTGTTCTTGAGTGCGCCCTATATTTAAATCTGACATTTCTCATAATTGCAATACAAGAATATCTTAAAGCCTGAAGATCCAAACTGTCATTGTGTAAGTGGTAGAAATGGGTTTAATGAGACAGGCATCAGATTTTAAAATTCATCTTCTGTCAGCTCCTGAAAGTTTTGTTTTACTATGCATTTATACGGCTTCCCGTGTGCGCACACATGCACACGTGCGCGCATGCACACACACACACACACACACACACACACACACACACACACACACACACACACACACACACACACACTTACTTCTTTTGTGTCAGTTCAGTCCATCACAAAACAATAATATGCTAAAAAAACAAAATAATCTACAAAAAAATGAATGCTGTTTCATGTGTAGAGACGGTTTTATTTATCTCAAAAGTAGCACATAAGAACATCAGACATCACGTTGGTCTTTGTATTGTCATGGGGATAATAAATGACATTCTAAAATTCTCAACAACACATTGCAGGGACTTACAAATGTTTTGAGGACACGACACCTTCACCTTCAGTAATCTAATAAGAAAAACTCCTTAATAGAAAATGAATGTCACAAACAAAGATACAGAGAAAAGCTTCATACATGTTATTTTTTTGGCAAAACAACATTTCAGAGTTGCAGGAGATGCTTAAGAATTTACACCAAACTGCTTTGCTGCAATTAAAAAATATATACAGTTAATATATACAAGTAACATTCTCCTGTTGTTCACTGGATTTGTCCAACTATCTTAGGTGAACACACTTCTGCATGAATGGCCAATCACTTCACAGTTATTGCACTTTTTTTTAACACAGAAACCAAAAAAAAATATATTCACATACACAAGTAGTAGAAACTGAGCTAACAATACATAATGCTTGTTTCTACGCGATCACAATTCATCACGGCATCATTTTACACATTTACAGAAAGCAGTGTAAGTGCACTGCTTTTTTTTCAGTGTTCAACGGTTGTTTTACCACATTCTTGCATGTCTTTGGTGAGGGTTTCCTCTTTCCAAGTCTGTCCCTGGTGCAGCGTCTCTGTGCCTACGATACTGCTATAAGGGATCTAGGCAGTTCTGTTGAGGAGTTTGCTGCCTCTGTGTTTGAAAACATTTGTCTTTTAGTTTGTTTTTCTTCACACCAACAAAAACCCAGTCAGTCCTTTTTTCGGGGCAGGCTTCCTCTAAGGGTGTAACGATACATCGATAAAGATATTATTAATTAATCGGCAAACCAAAAAAAAAAACATATTGATGCATCGCCCCAACATTGATGCACATCGCCATCTTTAAAATAAGTTATTTTTTACAATCTCTGCACGTCTGTGTGTGAAACTATTTCCACTGAAATAATTTTTTTTAAAGGATTTTTTTCTTCTTCAATATCTTTAAAATTATCGTATCGTCGGCCAATTAATCGATCTAATATCGTATCGTGAGGAAACCAGACATTTACACCCATTCCCCCTTAGTCTCTTGCTATTGCTCCCTTTATCATTACGCGATGAGGCAGCTGTTGGTCTTGTTCATCGGGGGCCGTTTGTTGCTTTCCTTGGGGAAGGTCTCCCTTCTTCTGAGCAGCGCCGGACTGAGCCAGCTGGGCAGGTTGGACTGCTGCAGGAGCTCCCTGAACGCCTCCAGGACGTTGACGTTGTCTTTGGCCGAGGACTCCAGGAATCTGTGGTTCCAGTCCAGCTCCACCGTGGACAGCACCTCTTTGCTGGACAGCTGGAGGTCGTCGCGGCGATCGATCTTGTTGCCTATGACCACGATGGGCGTGTACTTGTCCTCCTTGACCTCAAGGATCTCGCGGCGCAGGCTCTTGACCGCCTCTAGGGATTCTGGGTCGTCCACGGCGTAGACCAGGGCGAAGGCGTCGCTGTTCTGGATGGAGAGCTTACGCATGGCGGGGAAGGAGTAGCTGCCGCTGGTGTCCATGATGTTGACGGTGACTTTGGCGCCGCCCATCTCGTACTCCTTGCGGTGGAGCTCCTCCACGGTGCGCCGGTGCTTGGGCTCGAAGGTGTCCTTGAGGAATCGCTGGATGAGGGCCGTCTTGCCCACTCCCGCCGCTCCCAAAAACACCAGACGTACCTCAGTTTTCTCCTTCACTTCAAAAGACATTTTCAGCGGCTTTCTGTATGTCTAAAAATACACTTGAGTGAAACAATCTTTCTTCTCCGGATCCTTGTCTGCAAACTGTTCTGATGTCTGTGATGGGGCTGGATGTAGTTAGTGTCGAGAGGAGGAGGAGGATGACACGAGAAGCATGTGTTTGACTGTGTGTCTCTACAGGCAGCACTCTGTATTTATGTTCACAAACAGTACCCGCCCCCTTCTGCTCCCAGCCAATCAGGAGTGGGCAGTATCTCCCTGTGTGTGTGTGTGTGTGTCTCTCTCTCTCTCTCTCTCTCTCTCTCTCTCTCTCTCTGTACTTACATTTACCATTCAGACACCTTACAGAGTAAGAGAGAGAACAATAGGTGAAAAGTTCTCAGTTCTTAACACAGGAAATGAGGAAACTTGTTAGGCTGTTTCTTAGTATTGGTTTTCAGATCATTAAAGAAGCTAAAACAAAGGCTTTAATTATAAGAAACAAACAAACAAAACAGATATCACTAAATGTAGGATTTGAAAACACCACAGGCAAAGCTTAAAATCAAAATAATCAACTGAAGAAAACTAAAACTATTCATTACGTGAAGATGAATGGAGACTCAAATCAAAATCACGCAAGACAAAATGAGAGACACAAAACAAATCATGTATGCTTATTAAAAGTGTTCATAGGCATAAATCACTTGCATATTTGCATCAACTACAAAAATTACAAAAGTGTTCAAACCATATAGAATATTTTCGTGATAATGTCTAAAGATGATGTGCAGCGATTCTCTTAAACTTACTTGGGAGACAATCATTGCGTTAAGCATTCATAAACGACTTCTGTCGTTTCGTTTGAATGACAGAAATGCTCTTGAAGTCATCATTGAACAGGTCCAATATTCAGAGCTTTCCCCTAATGTTGTTGGTGTCCAAAATGTCATCTGATCCCTGTGCAACTATTTTGTGGAATATAATAGCTCTCACTTTCCCCAGTCACATTACATAATTGCTTCAAACTGCATGTGGAAATAGGCAAATAATCTAATTCATTATTAGGAAGAATGACCCTTCTTATATGATAAAATTGTTATTTTATGTCATGTGCAAAGGTATCATTATTTCTAGGCAGATTGATGTCTTCTTTCTCATTTCTGAATTGATGTAGTTTCGGCTGACAATACTCTTAACTAAAAATGATCACAAAGGGAGGTGGCTCAATGTGTGTCTTTGTCTGAAAACTCATGTTAGCGGCAGAGGAGGCATACACAAACAGTATGTTATATTCTATTCCTGCGCTCTGACGCAGTTGTTCTCATTACAATGGCTTAATTCCTACCTATTTTTAACAGAACATTTGTTGTCACATGTCTTAAAGAAATATATTACGTTTAAATTAACTTTAATTAAATAAATATAATAAATTATATTATTTGAATATATTCTGTCTATATTAGACAGAGAATATTCAATATCATTGTTCTCAAATTCAAAAGTCAATTTAACGGAAAACAGACCCTTGTCACTTGTTGCTATGATACCACCGAAACCATTAGCTGTGCTTAAAGGGATTTATGGATAGAAATGTGCACCTGTCATTCATTACCGAGTCCAACTGTTCACACTGACTGGAGAGTGTTGATGGCCCTTAATATGTTATGTTGACTAATTCGGGGCAAATTTAAAGTAAATTTATATTGTACTTCTACATGCCTATTTCATGTCAGCATATTTCACTGGCCTAACACTTTTTAAGTATGGGATTTAAAATAATGGCACATTTTATTGTAGCTGACTCAAAAGTTGTTCTTATGTCTCGGGGTACACAATTTTCAAGATTTAACTGTATCTTTTGGTCCCTTTTGGCACACCTATGTGTTGCATTATAGGGGAGAACGGGGGAATCTGAGGCATCGGGTAATGTGAGCCACCCCCTGTATCTAGGCAACGGAAAACATTTGTGGTCATGTGAGATATATATTTTCAAGCCCCTCTCATTTCCCCATGGCCCTGAAAGAGAGGACCTCATGGTGCTGTGATAAGTTTGCTGTGATGTTTTTTTCACCAAAATAGGTATTTTGCATGTAAAAGTACATTTTCTTGCTGTCAACTTAATCAACTGTTGTGCCAAAGCAAATGTATTCACGTAGAAAAACTTCTATCATACGTGTTGATGAACTACCAACATATACAAACCATGATGATATTATCTAAAGATTAGCCTGAAATGCTAAGAGAGGTAGTTTTTTCTCAAATTGTGGTGGTCCCCCACCATGAGGCACAAGTTAAGTTTAGTCTTAAACATATTTTAATGTAATATTACATAACATATGTTTTATTTTAATGTCATACACATTGTAGAAAAGCCATCATGCCAAGGAAATACACCAGGAAGACGACCTGGGGCAACCACACAACACGGAAAGAGCACCTTCTCATCTTTCCCTGTAACCTTCAGGGCTGGAATGTAGTAGAATGGAGTAGGCCTAGTTGTATGTATGACAGGCTGATGTTATAATCCAGTTGGGTCTTCTCCTGTGTTCTGAGTCCCAGGATGTTCTTGCTGGTTCTGATTTTCCTATGCTTTGACCCCCAAACACAAGCTGGCTCTAAGGGTCCTGCGTTCTGACCCCCAGACTGTGTTCTAATCTAACTGGTTCTATCTTTCATTTGAATCTTATTAAAACATTTTGAATTATAATGTGTTGTATTTGATTTTGTTCAGAGTTACTTTCAAGTGTTTAGAAAATTTGCTTTGCTTAATTGACCAAACCCCATCATTATTTTACTAGTCCGACATTAGTTCTGGAATGTGTGGCTAGCTTTCAGGATTCTAACTGTTACAATATGTGTTGTTATGGTAGTTTCAGAGTGGAAAAAGTAAGTGGATCAGTTTACCCCCAGCTGGTTCACTTTACCCCCTTTTTTTTTTTCTGGTATGTCTCAGTTTACCCCACAGCTGGGGTAAAGTGAGCCACATGACAACTTTTTTTAAAACAATCATATTTTCACTGCCCTTTGTCTTGAAAAAATTCTGCTAATGCCCATTTATAGGAAACATCCTGAATTAATGGGAAATGTGTAAATTTGAGTGATAAATCATTTTAGCTCGCTTAGAGGGGAGCAAATGTAAAAAGTGGCCCAGATTACCCCGTTCTCCCCTACGTGTAAATCTTATGTTCTGCTCAGAAACCAAACTATGTTATTTTGCCGTCATGCAGCAATAGAATAAATTAAAGTACACCATTAAAGTACATCTCCTGATGTTACTGTAATGTGCTGCACTTCTCTTGTGGAGGGATGTTAACTCTGGACTTGGTCTCTATTTATTCTCCCCACTCCAGAGACAATGTGTCTGTAGCTCAAGGCCCCTCAGAAATACAGCTCAATCTCTCAGGGTCTTCACTTCATTAAATACAGTGCCATCATCAGGGCACAAGTAAACACAAGTTTTTTTCCCGGCACATTTCTCTCTTTTTATATTGAAGTCTTGTTGAGAGACTTTTTAATGAATGTAGGTTACATAACATTAGGCAAGGTGGTCCACAGGGAAGGCCCTCGACAGGCTGGCTGTATTGCACTATTAAGCCGCTGATCATCCACACTGGCTCAGAGTTGTTAGTTCATGATGATGAATGGATGGAGTACTGGGAGAGAAGGAGCTGTTTCTGTAGGCCAACACCGGAGTAAAACAAGTGGATAGATAATGATAACTGATAATATATTTAGTTTAGTTACACTCAACAAAAATATAAACGCAACACTTTTGTTTTTGCTCCCATTTTTCATGAGATGGACTTAAAGATCTAAAATTCATTCCAGATACACAATATTACCATTTCTCTCAAACATTGTTCACAAATCTGTCTAAATGTGTGATAGTGAGCACTTCTGCCTTGCTGAGATAATCCATCCCACCTCACAGGTGTGCCACATCAAGATGCTGATCTGACATCATGATTAGTGCACAGGTGTGCCTTAGACTGTCCACAATAAAAGGCCACCCTGAAATGTGATGTTTTGTCTCACAGCAAAATGCCACAGATGCCACAAGCATTGAGGGAGCGTGCAATTGGCATGCTGACAGCAGGAATGTCAACCAGATCTGTTGCTCGTGCATTGAATGTTCATTTCTCCACCATAAGCCATCTCCAAAGGTGTTTCAGAGAATATGGCAGTACATCCAACCGGCCTCACAACCGCAGACCACGTGTAACCACACCAGCCCAGGACCTCCACATCCAGCAGGTTCACCTCCAAGATCGTCTGAGACCAGCCACTGAGACAGCTGCTGAAACAATTGGTTTGCATAACCAAACAATTTCTGCACAAACTGTCAGAAACCGTCTCAGGGAAGCTCAACTGCATGCTCGTCGTCCTCATCGGGGTCTTGACCTGACTCCAGCTCGTCGCCGTAACAGACTTGAGTGGGCAAATGCTCACATTCGATGGCGTCTGGCACCTTGGAGAGGTGTTCTCTTCACGGATGAATTTCGGTTTACATTGTTCAGGGCAGATGGCAGACAGCGTGTGTGGCGTCGTGTGGGTGAGCGCTTTTCTGATGTCAATGTTGTGGATCGAGTGGTCCATGGTGGTGGTGGGGTTATGGTATGGGCAGGCATCTGTTAGGACGAAGAACACAGGTGCATTTTATTGATGGCATTTTGAATGCACAGAGATACCGTGATGAGATCCTGAGGCCCATTGTTGTGCCATACATCCATGAACATCACCTCACGTTTCAGCAAGATAATGCACGGCCCCATGTTGCAAGGATCTGTACACAATTCTTGGAAGCTGAAAATGTCCCAGTTCTTGCATGGCCAGCATACTCACCGGACATGTCACCCATTGAGCATGTTTGGGATGTGCTTGACCGGCGTATACGACAGCGTGCACCACTTCCCACTAATATCCAGCAACTTCGCACAGCCATTGAAGAGGAGTGGACCAACATTCCACAGGCCACAATTGACAATCTGATAAACTCTATGCGAAGAAGATGTGTTGCACTGCATGAGGCAAATGGTGGTCACAACAGATACTGACTGGTTCTGAGTCCCCAGACCCCCAATAAAGCAAAAAAATTCACATTTCAGAGTGGCCTTTTATTGTGGACAGTCTAAGGCTCACCTGTGCACTAATCATGATGTCAGATCAGCATCTTGATGTGGCACACCTGTGAGGTGGGATGGATTATCTCAGCAAAGCAGAAGTGCTCACTATCACACATTTAGACAAATTTGTGAACAATGTTTGAGAGAAATGGTAATATTGTGTATCTGGAATGAATTTTAGATCTTTAAGTCCATCTCATGAAAAATGGGAGCAAAAACAAAAGTGTTGCGTTTATATTTTTGTTGAGTGTAATTTAGTGTGTATTTAGTTAGTACACCCCGTGCCCTGTCCCCCAAAATGCTGATTATTGGGTCAGTGGTCAAGTTTAGGGTTATAGGTGAAGGTTTTGGCAAGTACTGGGTATGGTTAAGTATCCAATAAATGAATGTGAGTGTTACTAGAATTATTTCATCAAACTACCCAAGTGTTTGAATAATTGAAACTGAGTCAGGCCTTCTTGGAAGCAGGTGAATTTACTTGCAAACAGCATACAAGGGAATCAATAATGTACCTGGCTTGATACATGGTTGAATACATCGAATGAACAGTGTACATGGGATTATATGCAAGAGAAGGTGGTGTGTGCGCAAACACACACTAAGTTTGGTGTGTCCAGCCCTTATTTTGCTGGCGAAAGCAGAAATGTTTTTAATTAGGCAGGTATTCCCAGAAATTCATCTCAGCTGGTGTTATCCTTCATACAATGTCTGATAACAGAATATGGGGAGTGAAACTACTGTGCACATGAATGCGTCATACCTCTGTATTGTGCCAAAATCTTATTAGGCTTCAAGGCTAAACAACAAACTTGTAGCAGAACTGGGACAAAGTTCAACAGCCAGAAAGCATGTATTGTGCATTAAAATATTATACAATCATAAAGCAAACTAAATTCTGTTAACATTCCACCCTTTTTATAATATTTAATGCAACTTTCAGGTAACACTTCAAAGCAAAAGGGCAAAGCATATGAGTAAATATATTTCATTCAAGCAGAATAATATCAAGTACATCAACATCACAGTTGTGAAAATGCAAGTTTGTGTACTGGTGCAACAGTCTATGTACAGTTTCAGAGAGGACAGTTTTTTGCAGAAGCCAGGGAACAGGAACCAGGATCGTCTTGATGGTCAACAAGTCCTTTTGTGGCATTCTGACGCAAAGTGTCCTTCATATCACAGTCACTGGGGGAATGGTTATGTAGGATATTATCATAACCGATTCAGATTGTTCCTCAGTGTCCAATTGTCCTTATTGAAGCATGGTCAGCTTCGTCTTCTCCTTGCATCTGAAACAGAATGAATTTGAGCAGTAACATGTTCTCAAAAGAAATGCTCATCATTCTGCCAGGGTTGTTTCTAAAATATCATCCTATCCATTTTGCTTGCTTTAGATGTCACAATTAACGCACAACAACATTTTAGGATAGGTTTGATTTCATTTCTTCACATTTTTTGTCTGTGTTTGGGCAGCATTCAAGCACACACAGGCAGTCAGTGAGACAGGCCCTCCCTTTTCTGCATGGGACTGAATCACACACACACCACATTCCTGAGAAGCTCTCTACTTCTCCTTTTCACAGAGACTGAGTCTCAGTTAGACACACATGTATTTCATTCATCACATACAGTTTGTGGCAAATAGGTTGCTCTTTCGTCCTTTCTCTCATAACAGCATAACAATTGTATGCACACTTACTAAACCTTTTATATCTCCCTTCCCCTACATACTTTTTCTTTCTTTATAACATCCATAAACAATCAGTTCCAAACAATCTTTTTCCTCTTACACTTTCAACAACATTCTCTTATCATCTCTTTGGCCACCACCTTTCTCTTATTCATCTCTTTTACAAGTAATTTAATTTTTAAAATGTAAAATCTAATATCAAATTACCCAGTAATCTATTTAAACAGGGTGAACACCCCTATTCCCCCCAATTGATTAAGAAAATTCACCAATTTAAAATTAGAACACCCTATGTGATGTATTCTAAACAAAACAAATAAGTCTACTCTGCAGTTGTAGACTATTGACAAACATAACAAAACAAAACAAATAAATAACCTGTCATAGACTAACTCCCTGGAGCAGTACTATATCCCCAGGCTAAGTAATAACAAGCAGCCAGATATCAATTTGTTTCCACAAAACCTTCCCGAATTACAAAGAACTCTCAGTTTAATGGAACAAACTATATCTGTCAGAATAAAGGGACCACCCTTGACCCCACACTAATGATCATCTAATTACGTACGTGAGACTTTGACAGTGTAAATTCTCAAACACCAAAAGCAGTCCCCCACGGATGGACCCAACCAGTCAGAGACAAACCCCCCGGGAGCAGAACCCTGCCGGAGTATATCCCCAAGTGTTTGAATAACCAAGATGGGCAACACTACTACTAGGAATTCTCCCGGAGATGGACTACGATACCAAAATGGAGAACACCACCATCGATAAACTAGTTTATCTATCTAATACATAAAACAAAGGAACTACCATAATTCCTGGACAAAACAAAATCAGCTGTTTATATTCACCTGATTTCAAGAAAGCCTCGACTCGCTCAGGCTCTGGATTCCGTCACCCCTCTCCGTCCAAGTCGAGTCTGCAGACAGCCTCTTTTGTAGCTCTGTTTACTGGAGGTCTTTTGTCGAGAGATCTTGGACTCCCCCGTTCACGGTGCAGGCTCTTCTTGTCCAGAGAAGAAGATGTTGGATCCGGCAACTCGAAGGACCATTTGTTACTAGAATTATTTCATCAAACTACCCAAGTGTTTGAATAATTGAAACTGAGTCAGGCCTTCTTGGAAGCAGGTGAATTTACTTGCAAACAGCATACAAGGGAATCAATAATGTACCTGGCTTGATACATGGTTGAATACATCGAATGAACAGTGTACATGGGATTATATGCAAGAGAAGGTGGTGTGTGCGCAAACACACACTAAGTTTGGTGTGTCCAGCCCTTATTTTGCTGGCGAAAGCAGAAATGTTTTTAATTAGGCAGGTATTCCCAGAAATTCATCTCAGCTGGTGTTATCCTTCATACAATGTCTGATAACAGAATATGGGGAGTGAAACTACTGTGCACATGAATGCGTCATACCTCTGTATTGTGCCAAAATCTTATTAGGCTTCAAGGCTAAACAACAAACTTGTAGCAAAACTGGGACAAAGTTCAACAGCCAGAAAGCATGTATTGTGCATTAAAATATTATACAATCATAAAGCAAACTAAATTCTGTTAACAGTGAGTCTATGTAAATACCCCAAAAGTGACATAAGTAAACATGAGTGTGTGTGTGTCTTGACTTATTTTACAGCCCAGCCCTTCATTCAAACAGTTGAAGTGGAAGATGAGGATTAAATGTATCCTTGGCACACTCTGTTGGTCCAGTTCCGGCAGTATGTACTAAGGTGAAAAGGCCAAGGGCGTAGCATATTGATAGGGATAGTCCCTACAAATATCCAGCAGATACTACTACAGGCCGGGCCCCACTACCTTTGCTGTTTCCCGTTAACTTGTGAAAGGCTGTTGCTTCAATTGGTTATAAGAAGCATCAAGTAGATTTGACACCATCCTGATACTAAAAGCTCATGTGTTTCAGTTTGTTCATTAAGAAGGCTACCGTGTGTATTGCAACAGTCCTTGGTTATCTTTAAGTTAGTGTGTGTGTGTGTGTGTGTGTGTGTGTGTGTGTGTGTGTGTGTGTGTGTGTGTGTGTGTGTGTGTGTGTGTGTGTGTGTGTGTGTTTGGTATTTGGTTAGGATGACAGCCAAAAAAGAGTGGTGTACTAAAAGAGCAAGGCAAAATGTGAGTCACTTCTAATGCGTAGAGTCAACAACAATGGTTATAATGATACTCAAGTGAGGCATGTCGTTTTTCCTCACTGTTCTTATAGCACGCATCATTGGTTATCTTTTTAGGTGACAGCAGATGCAACCGACCGTGTGGTAGCACATGAGGGTCACACAGGCAGGTGAGGTCGGAAAATAGTGATATGCAAGTATACTGACATTCAGTATTGAGACAAATGTTAAGGTGATGATGTACAGTATAATAATTGTTCATCATTGTGTATATGAAATTAGAGTATTGAATAGGCACATGTTGTCCCACTGTGCATATGACATGCATCAATGTGTTATACTATCAGGTGACAGAGGCAACTTGCCAGGTAGGTAGCAGGTCAAGCATCTGCGGATAATGAGGATATTTGTTTTTGTATCCCATTGAGGTTATATTGGTACATTAAGAGGTTTATTAAGCACTCAATCATGCAATAAAGGGAGGTGTCCTAATATTTATGAATGTGTGTGTGTGCCTGCATATTGCTCCAACGTTTAGGCAATCACCAAAACACTTGGCACTGCTCTCCCTTTGCCGAGGACCCATAGGAGAGCAGTGTTGAGAGTTAAGTTGTTTGGAGCGGTTCTGAAACTGCAAAAAACAATGCCAAAAAAGACTGTACTGTAACAATACGAATACAAGCCATCTTATTTATTGCCGATCCAATCATAGATTTATTCTTGTATTCAGTATAAACAACCCTAATGAAAATTCTTAAATTACGTCTTTTATGTCCCTAACAATGTCAAAATCAATGTCACGCCTTTGGAAGAAGGCTATGGGTTTATACTTGGAATTTGAACGTTTGCTCTGTGTGCAGGAAAGTAAAGTGAAAAACAAACAGAAAGCTAATAACTGCTAATACGGGAGTGTCACACGTGTGAGTGTGTGTGATTTTCTCGTATTGCACTAATAATACACACAGATGTGCCGTAAGCCGTGTTAGAGGCTGACCTAGAAACACCGCACCATGCTGTAAAGTCATTTGATCTTTACAGCTGAGCTAAGTGGGCAATTTAGGGATTCTGCACTCCAGTGGAGGGTATGATGGGAAGTGAACAGACTCAGAATCGGCAGACTTTGTTTGCCCATGGATTAAAGGGGAGGTCAATGGCTTCGATTGACTACTAATCCCATTAAAGTGGTATGTGTAGAGCAGAATAGGACAGTACAGTTTGTTCCTATTGATTTATATACGACTTTTTACGGGCTGAACGGGGGATGGGGTAGTGAAGATTAGACACCTGACACATCTGCGGAATTCTCCATCCTCCATCTTGCACATGAAACATGGTGACATACACATAATGGCATGGACGAGAGAGCTATCTGACAGCAGGTTTCTGAATGGATTCTTCTCCTTGTACACTGTAGCTATGTGAACGGACTGCTACATGACCTTCTGTCAACAAGAATTCTTGAATATCACTGACTCTACCTTTAATGACCTGCCTGGTAAAATTAAAGGTAAAATGAAAGAAATATGCGAGTGATGGACACATTTCGTGAGGGAGACAGCTTGATGTTGCCTTGGCGGCTTTTGTCAGCGTATGTCCTGACGCCTGGTCTTTTTTCACTATCACTGACCCACTAACTTCTTGTCCCTTTTCTCTTGATCCCTCCTTTTCTTTCGGAGGCTTTGCGGCTTGGGACAGCACAGGAAAGCACACACTGCACGCTGTGTGTATACTGAAAACCTCCTCCCTGCCCATGTTCGGCCACAGGTTGATGGACATTGTCATTTGGCACTGGAACATCATGTCCTAGAAAGATAATAAGAGCTGTGGTGGTAGAAGGAACAACAGCAGCTATAACCAGTCGCGAAGGGTTTCATTACACCTCGCTGCAGAAGAAGGTGTTCTCTCTGTTTGTTGGAGGATTAGTTGTTGAGTTAAAAGGTTCTACTTTATTGTGTGTGTGTGTGTGTGGGGGAGGGGTGGGGGGGTAGTTGTGTAGCTGAGCAAGATGGGGGAAACACATAAAAAAGAATATGCGCACACACACACACACACACACACACGCACACACACACACAAACACACACATACAGTTATTCAGAACATCCCACGATGACGCAAAATAAACATTTTGGACTTGCATTTTGGACCTTATGTAACCTGTGGCTACTTGGAGTGGGGATGACAGCCAGGTAAGAGGGGTTATAAGGTAGGTTTGATGTTCAGGATCCTGTTTCATACGTTCAGTCACCTTTCACACAGTACTATAATAAAGTAGTACTATAATAGATAGTGGAAAAGCGAACATGGTTAAGCCAGTAGAGAAAAATATGTTATACCCCACTTAAGGAAGGACATAAACAGAAAACCAACAGGCATTAGATATATCGGTATTTTCTGCATTTTCCAATCACTGCATCTTTGCTATTTCAGCCATTTGTCTCTTCAAAAGAAGATTCATTGTATGAGCTGTTTTTTTAAAGCCGAATTAAATATTAAACTATTTATAATGCTAATAATTCATGATACATCGGATATAAGTTTGACTTAAGAATAATGTTTGGGTTGGTTGCCAGGAAAATAATATCCCTTTATTTGGTGTTCATCCTCCACCATCATTACAATGTCATTGACAAGCAAGGCCCCTCTAATTGACCATTGACCACCCTGAAAAAAGATTAACATCCACATTTTAACACCTTTAAAAATGAACTTTTATAACCGCATATGACCCACTTACTTTTGCTTGAGGAAGATCTTCCAATGGGTTTAATCAAAAGTTTGTTTAGCCTAAGACGGAGGCTTAAGAGCACATGCATATCAATCCCTATTTTTTGTCGATAGCATCCTGGAGCATTTTGCAGCAATTCAATTTGAACAGTGGGTTGTTTCTTTATGTCAGGAGACTGGCTTATTCAGTGCTTGGCATTTTTTTTTTTTTTTTGGTGAGAGGTTTTATATTAAGGAAGTTGCTTTATTTAAAGTGTAGAAGACGACAACTTCCGCTTCCCTGCACCTCAGTAACACCTCCAGTGCCCTGTCTTTTTTTAAATAAATGATATTGTTGTTCAGCGGAGCACTGCTATCTGTTCCCCAATGGTTGGATATCCTCATGCTGTAATTGAGTGCGAAGAGAAAGAGAACTTTTGGGCATTGAATATAATTGTAGTTGTATCTTCAGTATATCAGTATCACAGTGTTTTACTTGACACAGTTTTACATTTTAAACTTTCACACCTTTTCCTAAACAGAAGTTTAGTCAGAAACGTTTTCACATTGCTTCCTGATATTGCTTGTTCAGTATTTGCTCACTATAATGGTTGGACAAGTTACACTTCCTCAACCAAATAAAAGATAGGACAGAGCCACGATCGTCACTACAAACCCAAGTATCTTGGCTCCCTAAGTGGATGTTCCAGTCCTGGAAAGATACGTCTTTTACATAATCTCACATAAAGTCGATTCCCTTTGCAAAGTAGGCCTAACGCTTGTTCACAGTTTATGTTACAGCCGAGAAAACACAGTTTAATCCACACCATACTCTTCGGCTCTTGCATTTTTTTTTCAGAAAGGGGATTTAAACCACCATCCAAACTCTATACATCTAAGTAGTAGGCCTACAGGCCCCATGCACAATAAGTAGTGATTGGACAATTGCTCTAGGACAGGGTTTAAGGAACTGACCTTTGTGAACCTCGGAATCGAACCTGGACCACGAGTGGCCTTTTTGAAAAACCATTACATCACAAGACCAACACAGAGTGACACATTATTTTTGAGAAACTATTATATTGAATGATGATTTATTTTTCTGAAGTATAACTGTGGGATAAGAAAGCACTGTGCAGCACATCATATACAGACCTTTTGACTACCACCAGCAGTCGAACAATGATGTCCATTTGAAATATTAATATTATAAGATAATAGAATTGAAAATTCATGTTCACTCTACAAGAGACTGAAATTAAATGATGTCCAGAGTTCCAGAAGCCATGGTTAAAATAAATGAACATTACGCCTTAAATTTAGCTCATAGCAAAGACAAGTCTTTTGAAACCGCACTAATTGACTCCGCAAATGGACAAGGTTTGAAACATAACATGTACATTCAGATTCTATATGGGATTTTCAGAGTTCTGAACGTGAGTTAATCATTAATACATATATCACAAACTCACCTGGCAAACCTCAATAGATACTGCCACTGTCACTATGGAGATGTGGTTCCCCTAAGTAGCTTTGCTGTTTCATCCTGCTTTCTCACAGGAATGGCAGCTCTGCAACTAAAAGCAATGAACAGTAAAAAAGAAAAAAAAACAGCTTTCCACAAACAAGCCTAAATATTGTGACTTCATAAAATAATCCTGAATATACAAACATTACAGGACATTTTTTTATATATATACTGTATTTGTCTTCTTCATATTGTTTTTTGTTTTGATATTCTTTGATTAATTTTTAATTAATTTTAATTAACATTTAATCGTTTGAAATAAAGATTTCATAAAAGTAATACCCTTATGAATAATTTAATATACTATAACTATAGTCTGGTAAAATGGAAATAACACATGAGTCCCTGTATCAAAAGACAGAGTGTGAGCTCATACATATTGCACACATCTTGACATTCTAAGATTAGGCCAAGGCTCGGTCATACATACAAATTTGCACCGTGTACTGTTCAGGTGATCAAATATGATCTCGGAGAGTCCACACCGCTTACTCTCTTTAGTGGAAATGTTATTCTACTCACGAGTCAGGCTCTCGACAAAGGCTTTCAGCAGTGTGGATTTGAGAGGACCTGACCGTTTTTCAAGAGGACCCTTCAAAGTACCGGGAAAACTATCTTAAAGAGATCCTATTATACTACTTTTCTGGTCTTAATTTCTTGTTAAAAACTGCTATAGAGCAACCTGACACGAATCACATCACAAAAACTATGTAGATTTTCGGGACACTCTTCCTCCTAGCGAGCACAGCAGTCTCTCTCTAGTCTACACACTGCTTTGAGCTTCTCCGCCCCTCCCCCCCCTGCTGCAAACCCCACTCCGTTGTGATTGGTTACCTTCCTTCCAGCAGCGGGAGATTTTCAGGAAGGTGGGGGCATGCAGCCGGAGCTTGCCTGAGCAGCATTACCATACATGGAAACATCATACATGGAAATTTGAACAAGTTATGTCTCGACCGGCTGCCATAGTGTTTAGTGCTCTGCATAGCCACCCCAGACGGTCAGCAGGGAATACGTCGAAATGCATGTACGTAATTATTTGATACGCTAGTATGGTTAAACATGACTATAAATCATTATAACAACGTTTATAGGTCATAAAAGTCGAAAAGTATCATAGGTCCTCTTTAAGAAAAGTGCTTTCCCCTCGTTCCCTGGTTTGGTGCTGTATGTAGGTCACCCATTGTTGAAAAGAGGACTGTATTGATCAGTGGGCTGCCTTGCTTATGAGAGCATATTACAAGTGTTACCTATGTGTTGCATTGAGGCCAAAGCCAGCTCTCTCAAAGTCCAAGTGCCTCTCGCCATTAGTGTCATATTCTCATACACGTGACGACGTGTTGTTGTTTATTTTGAGCATTATGGAACAAACATTTCAGAATAAAACACTCTGCATGAAGAATGGTAGGACTGCATGACCCAGATGTTATGTCTAGCCAAGCCTCTCATTCACAGAGACACAGACACAGAAACACACACACACACACACACACACACGCATGCACGCACGCACGCACGGATGCAAGCACACACACACACACACACACACACACACACACACACACACACACACACACACACACACACACACACACACACACACACACAGAAACAGCACTGTCGAACATGAACCTAACCTGAACTTATGCAACGTGCATATGGAAGGTTTAATTGTGAATTTATGAATCCTATGGGGAACAGCTGAGAGTAACTAAATAGAAGCATTTCAAAGCCCATTCTGCCTTAAGATGCAAGCTAAACACATCCTTGCATACATTGTTGAAGGCCCTTGGTTTGTGTTGTGCATTCTTCAAGGTGAATTCATTCTTCAAGCACTGTGCATAGCTTTGGGCGTTCAACAACCTTGGTGAAATTTGCATCAGCGTGAAAAAAGTAAGTTTTTCGTTGGGAGACTTAACAAGTTACTGTTAAGCTCTGTTCGTATTTGACTAATGAGTCTCTCTGCTCTTGTATACATAGCACCATTAGTAATTGCTGCAAATAGTGTTCCATTTAGTCAATGACACACTTATTTCATAGCATCACATTTCATAATGTATATTTTACACAGTGCATTTGTAGAATTGTTTTGCAGTAAAATAATACATATAATATTTGTAAAATTGACCTAGAATTGCTCACACTTGCAAAGCACAATGATCAACAAGAGGTCTCCAGCTGACTGCATCCAACCAGCAATGATGTTCCTCATCACCAGTCATTGAGTTCAACGTTGCTGAACTCTCACCTGGTTTTCCATAGTAGGTTCTAATGTTACACACACACACACACACACACACACACACACACACACAGACACACACACACACACACACACACACACACACACACACACACACACACACACACACACACACACACACACACACACACACACACACACACACACACACACACACACACACACACACACAAATGGAAGTGTGAACACTCTTAAATGTCGTGATCCTCAATCGAGAAGGACAAGTGGTTGGATTCTGTGTTTGGGTTAAGGCACATGACCCGAGGTTTTGTTTGACTGTGTAATGCAGCGAGATAATGGATAGTAATGTGACCAGCCATGTCTAGCAATGATGATTGCAAGCTCAGCTGATTTTTTATCTGACAGTGTAAGGGTGAAGCACAATGTTAATGCTTATTTTTTTAAATAAAAATTCCATTTATACATACACCTAGACTTCCAAACCTGACACAGAATGGGTTTTTGATTTAAAAGAATAAGTATTGTGATGTTATTTAATAAAGCTGCATCTTTTTAACTGATAAATATTGCCTTCTTTTATATCTTTTGCTGGTATTGTCTGTCTTCCACGTCAATGCAGGCCTGTCGTGTGAGTGTCATTTCAGTAGGTGTAGTTGTTGATGTACAGTGTGTGCTGATGGTGCTCAGTCTCTCTTGATAGAAGGGGAGGAGCAGAAAAAAAGTTACATAAAATAATTGGATGTTGACTTAACTGTTCAAAAGCGCTCCTGCAGCGGAGCTCCACTTTTGCTGTCAATTAAAAACTTTTCCAGGAGACATTTGGTCTCCCCACTTACTATAAACAGCTAAATTGCCACTCTGAGTCATAAAATTGTCCTTGTCAAATCTCTTTTAAGGAAGCAGCTGAGGTAAATTGATGGGTTTGTGCAGTTGAACACTCAAGTAGAAGGCCGTAACAAGCATAAATGCATTGAAAAAAGTTTTGCAATGTCAAACCATTTGCATTTCTGAAGCACTTTTTTCAAAGTAGACTTTTAAACACATTAAGAGAGAGAAAAAGTGGATTGTGGACAACAACTAAACTGAAAAGTCAAGAATGGTGTTTAATTATGATGTAAAACCTTGAAGATTTTAGGTGCCTTTCAGGAAAATAAATTCATTAATCTCAAATTACGAAACATTACGGCAATAACATTTGACTAAATTGGTAAATAGTTAGTTTAGCAGAATTTGATATGTCCCACACATTCTCAAATATATGAATATAATCTAATCTGAAACACATATTTCTACATAACATATTTAAAATAAGTGTCTATTTTTACAAAACATTTATTTTTTGTACCTGACTATCGTTTTTGAAAGTAATGTCAGCTTTAGACGGT
Organism: Ammodytes marinus; assembly: GCF_949987685.1. Lineage (NCBI taxonomy): Eukaryota > Metazoa > Chordata > Actinopteri > Uranoscopiformes > Ammodytidae > Ammodytes > Ammodytes marinus. The sequence continues at coordinate 15,808,994 of NC_137220.1, read as the reverse complement.
TCAGTGATTTCCTGTTATATAATATGCGTGGCAACTGTTAGTGTTTATCTTTCAACGTTTGCACTGCTGCAGACTGAAAGTCTGAAGACAGATGACACATGTCTAATCAAGAAAGAATTGTCATGATCAAGAACACTAGTGCCAAGAGACATTGACATAAATATGGTGATCGGGCGAGGTGACAGGATTACTTCTAATTAATGCTCCCCAATTCGGTATGAAATAACAATTCCTTTATTAATTTTTTTACAAATCAATGTCAATGCACAAGGTCAGGACATTGTCGATGATTTTTTAATATGATGACGTCACTAAAACACTTGTCTTGTACACAAAACCGATGTAGTCACTAATGACTGAATGTCTGTCTAAATCCAACTTAAAACTAACTCCGCCTTTCGTTCCAATGGGAAATATGTTGGACCATTGAGCTGTTAGAAATAGACAAATGGGACGTCACAGATATGGCAAGGCGGTGACTCAAGCAACTGTCAACCAGTCAATGTGACAAAAAGCACGTAAATACGTAAAACCCTTCTATCATTGATCTGTGGCTGTGCAGTGGTCTACGGAGGCAAAGCAGTGGCTCTGGCACCTTTCCAGTTTTCTCATGATTATGAGATCTTTTCTTGTGAATTCTAAAGCCTGATCTTGGAATGTTGGCACTCACCTGCTCTCTCTGTCTCCCTTCCCCATCTAGGGAAGCTAAAGCGCTGGGGAGAAGCTGGGTCCACACAAAGTATAGGTCATAAAGGCTGTCTATGCTCTGCCAACAGGTTGTTTGAACAGACCTTTACAATATATGCTATAGGACAGGAACCGAGAAGAATCTCAAAGTTTTTGTATCACCCCCTGCCTCCCCGCAAATACATAATTTATTAAAGGCACTCTATGTTTCAAGACCACTGTCTCAAAGTCTCCGATCCTATTGTGAATCTCACTTCCATGTCCCCTGGGTTGAGCACTGCTATTCTATAATTCAAATACAGAATGATGCAAACTCGAAACCCAAAGGTGAAATACAGAAAGTGCATAACGTTTTTCCAACATTGTTTTTAATACAGTATGGCAGAAGAGACAAGTGAGGGGTCCCGGGCAATAGGACAGGCAGTGAATACAGAGGTACGGGGGAGAACACAAGGTAGAGGATATAGGAATAAATCAACAGAAATAATGTGAATTGTGGACATGAGAGAGAGGTGGCACTGACTGACATGATTTTTGACTAAATGAAAATATCACGCGGATGAATACGTGAAAAAAAAATATATAGGGCTATTATTAATTTAATTTTAATTTTATTTTTGAGTTGTGTTTTTGATATTAACATCATATTACGCAAATGTAAGTTATCATACAAAAAAAGGAATACAATATTTTGGTCTAGGATAGTTAATCATCTGGGAGGTAATCCGAGGTTAACTGATCACGTCACGTTCACGTCCATGCACAGTGTGTATTGAGTTTATTTTAAAACATTTAGAAATGGGGCTGACCTCAGTTGCCCATGCACTGTGTCTACAGCCTTTTTCAGCCTCGTCTGTGGAAATAAAGATGGCTGGACAAGAGTTCTTCTGCTTCGTTCCTCTCACTGCATTTAAATGCATTCACTATATTACAGAGAAATATGTCTCGTTAAAGAAATAGAACTCCAAGCCCAACCCAGAGGACCCTGCATATTCGATTTTAAATTAATATTTTTATGGAAAATGCATGTGTCTTTCTTGAATAGCTTCTAATTCATCCGACCCAGTGTCTCCAAATTATTTGTTCACACAAAATTCCTCATATTTAGCCTCCTAATTTTCCTCTCAAAGTGCACCAGATTCATGCATTTCACTTTAAAAATTAAAAAATAAATCTCCCGGGGGGGTCATTTCCCCGGACACCCCTAGGAAAGTCTACTGGCTACTATTTTCACCCAGCAGGACATTGGAGGCACTAGCGAAAAAACACAGGGAATGACATTTAACACAATTCAATAATTTGGGCAAGTCTGTCTGCCTATCTTTCTAACTCCACTGCACACTCAGTCACTACTATCCACGCTCAAAGGAAGCAGGATTAAGACACTAGATTAAGATGTTCAAATGTATTTTGAAAAAGCAAAACAAAAACATACCTAGATAAAGATATTAAAATGTTTAAAAATGTTTAAAAATGCACAAAGATGTTTAGAATGTTTCAAAAATATGTTTAAAATGTGTAAAATAGGAACAGAGTTGTTTAAAATGTGTAAAATTATTAAAAGATCTTTCAAAAAACTAATGGATTTAGAAAAAAAAAGTGTATGGGGGGGCTCCGCTTAAATTTGTTCTCTGAGGGGGGGGGCTCACTCTCTCACACTTGGAAAACCCCTGGACTAGACTTTACCACAGAAGCTAAGTGCTTGTAATTGCTGGTAATTCAATAGCAATTACTGAATTTTCCACCCCAAGAGAAAGAAAAAAAAAACACTACCAAATCAGAGGAAAAGTCAATATATTGTATTCTTCACGCAAGGCTTGAGCAGCTTCACTTCACCATGGCAACGTTTTTTTTTTTAGATGGGAGAACATGAAGTCAATGTTGTGGTTGCAGCCCCAGTGGTTGAGGTACAGCAAAGTCTGGACACATCTTGAGTCGTGTACGTAGGCTATAATGTTCCACAGTCAGTGGAAACGGAGGGTGCCTTTTTTTCCTCTGTAAAATATGCGTTGTTGTGCTATGTTTCATAAGTGTTAAGCAAACAAACACTTACACATTGCTCTTGTTGTATTTAACAGAATAGGCCTACTTCATTTTATCCGTCACATGAGGAGATAAATAATCTGGCATGTTTACCACTTGAAAAGAAAGTAATTTACACATTGACATCACTGAGTGGATTACCTTTGCCTTTTTAAATAGCAGTGGTTAAATGTTATCTTTTCCTTTTAAGATAACACATTTTCCCAAGGCTCAATATTCCCACATTTATAATGCACCAAACGGGATGTTGTATTAAAGGGATGGTTCAATATTTTTGAAGTGGGGGTTGTATGGGGTACTTGCACTACATGCATAGTTAGTGTGTGTTACTTTATGTAAATGGCGGTCAGCGCTTTTTTGAGGTACGGCATGAGTTGGTGTAGTGATACATGGCCAAAATACACTTTAAAAAAAGTGCAAATATTAAAAGCTGTCTGCCGGTGCAGTGCATAATATCAGTCCGCAAATCAGCAGTCAAAAATCCAAAATTTTGTGTAAAATTTAACAAATATTTCATTTTTCGATAAGCATTTATTTTAGTGGTGAAAAAAGTTTTTTCGGCTAGCCCCTTCTGCAATAGCAAAACGCTGACTTCTGCTACTGAACTTTCCCTTTAATATTCAGTTTTGTAGATAAAAAGAAAATAACAATGCCTTGATAGCCATGAACATTCATGATGTGTTAACTTTGATGTATTCATCTCTATATCACTTATGCTATGCAGAAGAAAGAAAATCCACAATATATCACTGTGTATTTAAATAGTATGCCTTTTCAGTCCACCTCCTACTAGGAAGTTAGTTCCCCGACGTGTTATCCTATTGAGCCCTGGAAACATTGAGTCACCATTGATACACTCAGCCTTTCTGCCATTGACATGTTTGACCCAGTCAATTATAGGTTATAGTTTTTGATGAGAGGTTATAGATTTTGTTTTTATTGCTTGGTTCTGCCCTCTTTTATAAACAATCTATGGTTCTACCTAATCAAATGTCCTGGGGATGGACATCTTCTGTCTTTCTGACTCTATGGAGCAGCAGAAGTCTCAGACTCACACCACACGTGACATCCATATGTACTATTTGAAGCAGGAGAACAGTCGCCTAGATTGCATCTATTTTAATAATGAATTTTGTTTTACTTTCTTCAGTTTTAGCTTAAATGTTTATCTGAAGTGTCTCTTTAAGGCTTTGTTCCTGTTTAGGTAACCATCTGTGCTGTGGTGAAAAACAGCATCTGTGAGAACATTATTGTGCAACATAACTACCTGTCCATGTCCTTACTTGCTCGATTTCATAGACTGTTCACATTTGCAGCAATGTTATCTCAGTTGTTGCTGTGGAGACTTCTTATCACTCTTTCTTCAAGTTTAATGTGTAAACTAGCCATTGCACGTGTGCAGACAATGTTTTTTCAACTCATGCAAGAGACTTAGTCGGTTCTTCAGAATTTCCTTAATATCAGCTTCACAAAACAAGACATGCGCACCATTGGCCGAACTGCACCAAAAAAACAAACAAACAGACCATCCGCTACTGTGAAAAAAAAAGCTGGTTGTAATTAGAAACTTGCACCACCGTGCAGAAATGAACAAACAAAGATGCTCAAACCCGGGTACAGAACATGCGATCACCTTAACTCAACCTGAACTAGTTCAACAACTAACACCAAACTAAAATACAACCAAATTCCCATTCCTGGTGTCTCTGAAAAGTACACCAGGCTCGTAATATTTCTGCAATTTCTGCAATATTCCAAGCAAGGCTGCAAACTCAGGCAAAACCTAATGTAGTTTGTCAGAAAGGCTGCATACCTTTCTCTGAAGCAACATAGTTTGCAGTGAGGCACAGCGCGGAGGAGTGTACACTGTCTACACTTGCAAAAAACAAACAACCGTAGCAGCAGACTCATAGTCACACCGTAGATGAGCAAACACAACCTGTCAGGACAGAGTGGGTTCAACAGTTTACAGAGAAATGAACGTAATCTGCAGTAGCACCACGTGAAAGTCATTTCAGGAGAGGGTGTAAGACTTGACAGAGGTGTACAAGAGAGAGCATTCCTGATGGAGCTACTTACCCTTTCTCTGTATAAAGGAAGGGTTCACAAAGCTTACCTGGATAGAATGTATTACATTTCACCTTTTTATGGAGCGTAAATAAAACAATGTTAAAAAAACACTTTACAATAAGGGTACATTAATTAACTGTTAGTAAGTTACTGCTATTACCGGTTAGAATATTAAGCATGAACTGTTACTAAGAAGTTGTTAAGTTAATACTTGGATAGCCATTAACTATGCTAAGTTAAAGCATTAACTAAGCGTGATGGTTAGTTGATGCTTAGTTAATGTTTGTTAAGCATTAACTACAAATGAACTCACAGTTATTTAATGTACCCTTGTCAGTGTTAAAAAATGCAGGATTTGCATGATCAGTGGCTGTTTTTATCTTTTCTATTTTTTTTATTAGTACCATTACATGAGCTGAATGTGAATGAACAATACATCTTAAAACACATTTTCTCAGACAAAATGGAAGGAAATGGTAAACCAAACACAACAGTCATTCAATAATAGGAACAAATGTTAAAGCATATTACCATTTATAACATACTGTATGTGTCCCTAATCTTTTCTTTTTTAACCCTGTATTGTAGTTTTACAGATCTGTATTTAATTCTTATTTTTCTATTTTACTTCTCCCTTAAAATAAGCCATTTACAGATTATCACATTATATTAAGTGCAAATTTACACCCCTCCAGTGTTCATATGTTTACAATGAGCTCTCCAGTACAGCATTTTATAGTATGCAAGAGGTCAGTGTAACACATTCTATCGCTTGTCATTATTATTGCATGGGGACACTGCCTCCTTCTGGCCATCAGCAGGAAATGAAGGTTCAAACAAGTAATTTACCGATGAAATTTGCTGCAAAGTTTTAAGGAAAACTGTGTAATATTCAATCAGTGAAAGTCCTCTGACACAGTCTTCCAAGTTCACATTCATTAGTCATGGAAATGATCAGTGAGATTGAGGACGTTTGCTTTCAAAGATCTGTGCCACGGCTTTGCCGAAATAGGCCACACTCTCAAATTGTCACTCAAACCAATTGTTATCTATTTTTAAAAAATTCATATAACAAGCTTCAGCATCACAATTCCCACCATTAGAGGGATCCACTGCAGTTGGACCCTGTTCCCCAACCCCCCCGGTCCATGTGACCGTCCCACCCTAGGAAACTCTCTACTGGAGCGATACCTCCCTACAGAAGGAATCCACAGAGAGCAGTTATAAGGCTCGCCTTTCTGTACCACTATTGCGCTGCTGACATTGTACAGCCCGTGTTGGTCCTCATCCTCCTGTGTTTTGGCAGAGTCCGTTAAGTTAACGCCCCCCTGGAACCAGTGGACTGTGCCACGGGGGTAAACTCCATGGAACCAGCACTTGGCACCAGACTTATCGATGGAGGAGTTGGAACTTCCAAGGCAGTCTGTAAAGATCAAGGAGAGAAAAAATCTAAAAGGAATAGTCCAACACTTTAAATTATTTTAGCTTTTTGCCTTACTCTCCAGCTCAAGAACAGGCGACAGAAACCGTTCCTGTGACGGAGGGAAGCTTTTCTTCACTGGTTTTCTTTCCAGTATGTATTTGATTCTAAAATTATAAAAATTCAAAAAAATATATTGACTGTGCAACATATCAACTGACAAGTACAAAGCACATGTAATGATGTCAGAAAGTTTATCTTTTGACTTGTTGCCCTTTGCCCATTTTTTTTTAAAGATAATTTTTTGTCATTGTTATGCTTTATTAGACAGTTGTGGAGAAATGGCCGTAGAGAGGGGAATGACATGTAGCCTGAAGAGTGAGGCAAAAAACTATAAATTAAAAATGTTGAACTATTCCTTTAAAAAGAAAATATGAAAGGTTTCCCCACCTTGTACTGTAACAACAGTATTGGTACTGTTTGCTCCCTGCAGGGTGTGCACTTTGCAGAGGTAGGTTCCCTGGTCGCGCGGCGTCACGTTGATGAGTTTCAGAGTGAGTATGTTGTGGGGAATGTTTTCACATTGAACCCTAGAGCCAATTCGAAGTTGGCCGTCTTCATATTTACACACTATTTTTTTGTGGGCCAGCCAGGTAAACGATTTAATATCCAACTGGCTCGAGTTGGCCTCGCATCTCAGGTTGACATTTCCTCCACAGCGCGGCGATACCTTGGAAAAGGCCTGTAGCTCCACACCTTGACTGACTGAATGTTCAGAGAGAAGAGAGGAGGAGGAGGTTAAAGAACAACAATTATTGATCTATTTTGGTCAAAGTTTATAATCGTTTATCATTCCCCAGTTCAATATTCAATTGGTTACTATCAGTAGTCTAGGAAAGCAGTCTTTGGGTTACAATTGATTCAGAAATGAGGCTCGCTTTCAGACTTAAAGCTACAGTTCGTAACTTCTGTCGCCCATAAGGGATTCAGAGTAATTCCAATAACGCTGTTGGCACATCTCCATCAGAGATTGGTCAAATAATTTATACCTTGTGCTGTACATCCAGGTTTTTTCTTGACAAAACGCATTTTTGTGGGCACTTCTTAGTATTTTTCTAAGCTCCTGCCCCAATGTTGGGCGGCAACACCAGTTTGTAAATGCTTACATACTGAGAAATTGAGAGGGTTTAGTGGAACTGATAGGCTTAATCAACTTGGTCTCAACTCGAATTGCAATAGCTTGCATGTAGCCACAATTGATATAAATAAAGGTACACACTATAGCTTTAACCTTCCTCTCGTGTTAGGGTCGCCACCGACCCGTTTTGGTTTTCAAATGCATAAAAGAACCACTTACATTTTGTTTATTGCATCAAGATTTCTTGACTTTGTCAGGAACCACTATTTTAACAAAATTAAAAAAATTAAAAATATTTCACTTAATTATAAAATGCTCTGGTGGAAATTATAACACTGGTGGTGTTAGGGTCGTTTTCGACCCGGTTATAAAATAAGATTTAAAAAACAATACTTAGAGCCAAAACTGAAATCATAAGTGCACTGTCAGCCAACACAATGACAGTCAGCTCCTCTCCCAATCATGTGAGCTCTGGGGAGGTTCTCATTTTGACTTGTTTTGCCCTTATACCTGCATAACAGCGAAACAAACAGACGGGCATATCCAGACATGTGAAGTCAATTCAGTATAGAGTTAGTGACTTGCAGAGTGCACATCTCCTATTTGCAGTAGTCAAAAATGAGGAGATATACAGTGAGCCAAGTTCTGGATCATGTTTTTGGTGAAAATGGCCACCTGATTCTAAAAATAAGAGATGTCAGGTCTGCCGAAGCACTAAGGACAGAAAGATAAACATATTGTGCTTCACCTGCAAGAAATATCTCTGCAAAGAACACTAAAAGTGTTGTTCTTTATCACACATCTGTACACACACACATACACATGCACACAGAGACTTTTACTCAGTTTTTTCTTTACTAGTTTTGGAACTAGTAATTGATTTCGATTTGTTTGATTAGTTGATTGGTTGTTGTTTATTTGACCTTACAAATCTATATTTTGTGTTGTGACTTGTTCTGGTTTTCATTGTGTGTTTGTATAATGCTGAAATAAAAGTTTTTTTGCTCTTTTCTAAAATAAATATTTATGGGTCGTAATTGACCAGTAACACCGTAAATGTTAAAAAAGTCAATAATATTAATATGAAAAAATAAATAAAACAAATTTAGTTAAGAAATGTGTTCTCATACCCCTCAGTAATAATCAGGTAACACAACAACCAATTATTTATTTATATGATTCTCTTGAGGTTCATTTTACCATTTTATTTATTGAAATTGAGGCGCATACTGACAAAAAAAAGGCCCAGCCTCCTACACCAAAAATATTAAAAACAATATTTTCATGGATAAGGAAGCCTAACAATGTAACAAAGAGATGAGAAACAAACTGGATGATAGATAATGGTTTTTAGTGTTTTTTTACAGCTGAATTCAGACACGGGTCGAAACCGACCCGCTAACACCATGGATGGTAGCAGAAAGTTAACACAGGAGGAAGGTTAAAATATTGAAATTGTTATAGATTTACCTCAAAGATATTATGAGGACATTTTGGATATTATACACTTAATTGCAGAAAACTAGATCATTGTTAAGCACACAAACTGAAAACAGGGGACAGGTAGCATTGCAAATCAAAAAACAATCTCCCAACAAATTACCCCTGAGCTCACCACTTGATATAACACAGGATGTATTCTTAGTTTGCACTATACTAAAACTGTAGTGTAAAAAAGAAATGAGCAGTGTCAATCTTGTTATCTAACGCTCCGAACAGCCTGTTTACCCCAAAGTGCTGTATGTTTCCCTTGAGTCCCACAATGGGATTAAAGGAGGTTTACCATAGAAAACCTGTCCGTTTTTTCTTCAATCATCAAACAGCGCACGACTATATACAATGGTGATCAGCACATGTTTTTCTGCTCAAGCACATGTTGAAAAAAGCATGCTGTGGTGAACATGTCTTTTCATGCACACACACACAACAAAAAGCCTCACCATTAACGCTGACTGTTGAAGCCAGCCACACGATGGAAACCCAGCCGAAAACACCCCGCGTCTTCACACCAGAGGAGAGACTCATCACTTTCATCTGTATAAAAATCAATATGTTCTCATTAGAGGAACCAGACAAAGGCCACACACAGGGGAGCAGCTAGAGCACATCAAGCCAAGATAACCAAGGTTGTCTGTACTCACCGTGGTGGTTTTCTACCCTAACACACAGCTAAGAAATGGGGTTTCATCCAGTGAAGATTGTTATGACCGCTAAAGTTTAGGTTCAATCCATTCAATGTGGTGACTCTCAAAAGGAAGTTTTGTGAGTAGGAACTTTCCCCCCTGAGTCCTCCCCTGCATTTGGAAAGCAACCTGGAGTCATGTGGTATCAAGTTTTTTACTGAGCGTGAGTAGACATGTCCTGGAATGAATGACTCCTGAGAGAAATCAGGAAGGGACAAAGTCTTCTGCAATAAACAAACATTAAAAGAAAATGTAAGTCACTATTTACATTAAACCAGGTTAGGTCCCCTTTACTCAGCTGAACAATCGGTAACACTTTACAATAAGGTACACAAAATTGTAGTAGCTACTACATACCTACTACATAGATATGTGTTACCTACTACATAGGTTTTTTTTTTGTGCTACCTATGTGTTAGGTAGCACATAGGGTTTTTTTTGTGCTACCTATGTGTCAGGTAGCACATAGGGTTTTTTTTTGTGCTACCTATGTGTTAGGTAGCACATAGGGTTTTTTTTTTTGTGTTACCTACTACATAGGTTTTTTTTTTGTGCTACCTATGTGTTAGGTAGCACAAAAAAAACCTATGTAGTAGGTAACACAAAAAAAAACCCTATGTGCTACCTAACACATAGGTAGCACAAAAAAAAAACCTATGTGCTACCTAACACATAGGTAGCACAAAAAAAAACCTATGTAGTAGGTAACACAATAAAAAAAAACCCTATGTGCTACCTAACACATAGGGTTTTTTTTGTGTGCTACCTAACACATAGGTAGCACAAAAAAAAACCTATGTAGTAGGTAACACAAAAAAAAACCCCTATGTGCTACCTAACACATAGGTAGCACAAAAAAAAACCTATGTGCTACCTAACACATAGGTAGCACAAGAAAAAAACCCTATGTGCTACCTAACACATAGGTAGCACAAAAAAACCCTATGTGCTACCTAACACATAGGTAGCACAAAAAAAAACCTATGTAGTATAACACAATAAAAAAAAACCCTATGTGCTACCTAACACATAGGTGTTTTGTTTGTGCTACCTAACACATAGGTAGCACAAAAAAAAACCTATGTAGTAAGAAATGGGGTTTCATCCAGTGAAGATTGTTATGACCGCTAAAGTTTAGGTTCAATCCACTCAATGTGGTGACTCTCAAAAGGAAGTTTTGTGAGTAGGAACTTTCCCCCCTGAGTCCTCCCCTGCATTTGGAAAGCAACCTGGAGTCATGTGGTATCAAGTTTTTTACTGAGCGTGAGTAGACATGTCCTGGAATGAATGACTCCTGAGAGAAATCAGGAAGGGACAAAGTCTTCTGCAATAAACAAACATTAAAAGAAAATGTAGGTCACTATTTACATTAAACCAGGTTAGGTCCCCTTTACTCAGCTGAACAATCGGTAACACTTTACAATAAGGTACACAAAATTGTAGTAGCTACTACATACCTAATACATAGATATGTGTTACCTACTACATATGTTTTTTTTTGTGCTACCTATGTGTTAGGTAGCACATAGGGGTTTTTTTTGTGCTACCTATGTGTTAGGTAGCACATAGGTTTTTTTTTGTGCTATATGTGTTAGGTAGCACATAGGGGTTTTTTTGTGTTACCTACTACATAGGTTTTTTTTTGTGCTACCTATGTGTTAGGTAGCACATAGGGGTTTTTTTTTTGTGTTACCTACTACATAGGTTTTTTTTTGTGCTACCTATGTGTTAGGTAGCACAAAAAAAAACCTATGTAGTAGGTAACACAAAAAAAAACCCTATGTGCTACCTAACACATAGGTAGCACAAAAAAACCTATGTGCTACCTAACACATAGGTAGCACAAAAAAAACCCATGTGCTACCTAACACATAGGTAGCACAAAAAAAAACCTATGTGCTACCTAACACATAGGTAGCACAAAAAAAAACCCTATGTGCTACCTAACACATAGGTAGCACAAAAAAAACCCCTATGTGCTACCTAACACATAGGTAGCACAAAAAAAAACCTATGTAGTAGGTAACACAATAAAAAAAAACCTATGTGCTACCTAACACATAGGTTTTTTTTTGTGCTACCTAACACATAGGTAGCACAAAAAAAAACCTATGTAGTAGGTAACACAATAAAAAAAAAACCCTATGTGCTACCTAACACATAGGGTTTTTTTTTGTGCTACCTAACACATAGGTAGCACAAAAAAAAACCTATGTAGTAGGTAACACAAAAAAAAAACCCTATGTGCTACCTAACACATAGGGGTTTTTTTTTGTGCTACCTAACACATAGGTAGCACAAAAAAAAACCTATGTAGTAGGTAACACAAAAAAAAAACCCTATGTGCTACCTAACACATAGGTAGCACAAAAAAAAACCTATGTAGTAGGTAACACAATAAAAAAAAACCCTATGTGCTACCTAACACATAGGTTTTTTTTTGTGCTACCTAACACATAGGTAGCACAAAAAAAAACCTATGTAGTAGGTAACACAATAAAAAAAAAACCTATGTGCTACCTAACACATAGGTAGCACAAAAAAAAACCCTATGTGCTACCTAACACATAGGTAGCACAAAAAAAAACCTATGTAGTAGGTAACAGAATAAAAAAAACCCTATGTGCTACCTAACACATAGGTAGCACAAAAAAAACCTATGTAGTAGGTAACACAATAAAAAAAAAACCTATGTGCTACCTAACACATAGGTAGCACAAAAAAAAAAACCTATGTAGTAGGTAACACAAAAAAAAACCCTATGTGCTACCTAACACATAGGTAGCACAAAAAAAACCTATGTGCTACCTAACACATAGGTAGCACAAAAAAAACCCTATGTGCTACCTAACACATAGGTAGCACAAAAAAAACCCTATGTGCTACCTAACACATAGGTAGCACAAATAAAAAACCGTATGTGCTACCTAACACATAGGTAGCACAAAAAAAACCCCTATGTGCTACCTAACACATAGGTAGCACAAAAAAAAACCCTATGTGCTACCTAACACATAGGTAGCACAAAAAAAAACCTATGTAGTAGGTAACACAATAAAAAAAAACCCTATGTGCTACCTAACACATAGGTTTGTTTTTGTGCTACCTAACACATAGGTAGCACAAAAAAAAACTATGTAGTAGGTAACACAAAAAAAAACCATATGTGCTACCTAACACATAGGTAGCACAAAAAAAAACCTATGTGCTACCTAACACATAGGTAGCACAAAAAAAAACCTATGTAGTAGGTAACACAATAAAAAAACCCTATGTGCTACCTAACACAGGGTTTTTTTTGTGCTACCTAACACATAGGTAGCACAAAAAAAAACCTATGTAGTAGGTAACACAAAAAAAAACCCTATGTGCTACCTAACACATAGGTAGCACAAAAAAAAACCTATGTGCTACCTAACACATAGGTAGCACAAAAAAACCCCTATGTAGTAGGTAACACATATCTATGTAGTAGGTATGTAGTAGCTACTACAATTTTGTGTACCTTATTGTAAAGTGTTACCGAACAATCTTCACACATGTGACATGTGTGAAGATTGTGTGACATGTGACATGTCTATGTACAAGGAAATTGTTCTATTTGATTCTACAATTAAAACTCAGTTCCTACATGGATATATTTGAAAGGTTTGCTTGGTCAGTGTTGTTGTTTCCATCAGAATGTGACCCTTGTGTCATGGTCTGTCTTTGTCCTATCTTGTTTTGGTGTTTCCTGTTTTATTTTGGTATGTCTGTCTTGTTCCTCCCCATGTCCTGTCAAGTTTCCCTCCTGTTTGATTACTGCTCCCTCCCCTAATGTGTTACACCTGTGTCTCGTTGTGTCTAGTATATATGCTCCTTGTGTTCCTTGTCTGTGCATTATGGTTTGTTTTGTGAGTCCTTGTCCTTTGTGTTTCCTGGTCCTCCTGGTCCTCTTTTTTGCCTGTTGGCCTTTTTTGAGCTTAATAAATTATTATTTTGCTACGATGTCTTGCGTTTGGGTCCTGCTTGCCTGCCTGTCTGCCACACCGTAACAGAATGCACAGTCCCGAAATGGACTTAGCAGACAGCTTTTTTGAGGTGGAACTTGAGGAGGTAATTTTTACAATTTCTTGCCTCAAGAAAGCCTGGGAGAAGGGCCCCACACTCGACCACCGAGAGGCAGCCTTGACTCTGGCACGTCGAGCTGTGGAGCTACAGCCTTGGCTCAGGGAGTCCCTACCGGAGTGGGCAAAGAACTCTTTAGACCCACCTGAGGTTTGGCCTCCCAGCTACCAGCACAATCCCAAGCCTCTGCCCCCAGTCCCTAGCTTCAAGCCTCTGCCCCCGGTCCCCAGCAGCTTCAAGCCTTTGCGCGTGGTCCCCAGCAGCTTCAAGCCTTTGCCCGTGGTCCCCAGCAGCTTCAAGCCTTTGCGCGTGGTCCCCAGCAGCTTCAAGCCTTTGCGCGTGGTCCCCAGCAGCTTCAAGCCTTTGCCCGTGGTCTCCTGCTTCCAGCTCCAGCCTCCGGCTTCCAGCAGCGAGCTCCAGCCACCGGCAAAAAACGCAGACGTCAAACTGATAATTAAACTTGAATTTTGAAAAAACTCCAGCCAAAGTGAAGAATTTGAAAAAAACTCTGTATTTCTGTATGCTCTGAGGATATGGAAATCTGAGGTTTGAAAAGCACTGCCATCAACTGTTGTATCCATCTGCTGAACACTTTAAAGACTGTATTGGTGGGAAAACACTGTCTAAAAGAGGCTACATCCCAGTACGAAGTGTTTTCACCCTTTGGATATATCCCTTGTTTTACACTTCGGGACAGATGCTACACACCCTGAGGGCTTTTCCTCCAGACTAATTGGATATGAGGCTTTAGCTTCTCTTATCACAAACAGAGCTAGATTGATTGGATTGTAGATAGGCTGCCTGCAGTGTTAGAAAAGTATTCTTTGCTAAGATTGTCTTAACTTTCCCTCCAAATACTTAAAAATGCTCCTTTCCTTTTTTATTAAATTAATTGAAGATAGTGTTTGTCCCGATAAGGGTTTATAAAAAGGACAATCGACCAAAAGGTGTTGTCCTTCAACTTGGGAGTACACACACAGTGCTTTTGTACATTATATTTCATGAGCTTTTCATGTCTTCAATTCATAGGTATCTTTAATGTACGTTATTGGTATACTGTATATTTGAGTGAGAGAGTACAAAGACTGGCATTTCTCTTAATTATAAAGGGTGAAATTAACAAGTGTGAAAGGCTGGGCAAAAAAAAAGATTGCTTAAACAAACACATGTATTTATGTTATACATTTTGACACGTGCACTTTGCTCTTAATGCAGAGAAAAACAAAGTGAGTGACTGTACCTGCTCTGGTACAGTCATTCACACTGGATGTACAGCACACACTTAGGTAGACTTTCTGTGGAACTGTGTTGACTGAAGTGGACATTTTACATACAAATTGACCTAAGATTGCCAGTACATATTTGGTTACATTTTTATATGTCTAAGATGTATAGCTCCACCTGCTGGACCCTGTTTTTTTTAGTTTCTCACATCTTTTAGTTGCTATATGACAAGCACATCTATTTAGACTTTAATGGACCTGAATCTTGATGGAGCTGTATAAATGAACATCAAGACTTTTGCTATGTTCCCAGAACCAATATTAGAGCACCACAAGTGCTATGCCATCACCTTCAGTTACATTAATGTCTGTTTTGCACATTTCTGGCAATGTAAAGCAGACAATCTATCAGTGAGCGGGTCAGGTATGTGCTGAGATCTCATATGAGAAATGAGTTGTCATGTGCAGATGGATAGGGAAATTAGGACTTCAAATGAAAGTTTGTCTTTCAAGTGTTTATAGTTGTATTTATGCATTTAATCAGTGTGTGGCTCAGTGTGGAACCAGCAGTAAATTGAAGTGGCTGCAAGCTGCATGGTTTCTCTTACTGAGACACATCGAATGATGTGGTTCAACATCTGCTCTGAGAAATGAAAGCCAAAGGCAAAGCAGAGAAATAGGCAGTTTAAGCGTTCACAAGTTAGAGAATTGTTGAAATAGTTAGCTTAAAGTATTATGTAAATAGTTGAAACGCCAACATTAAATAACTTAAAGTAATGGGTAAAATGCTAAATAGTTAGCTGAAAAATATTATGTTGAAATAGCTAGGTATATTTAACAAAGTTGTGGCTAACATGATATAGTTACAAGTAATATACACATAATTATAACATCTAAATGGATAGGTACAGATAATCAAATGGTTAAAGTCTCCATGTCTCCAGATCTAAATCCTATTGAGCATCTTTGGGGTATCCTCAAACGGAAGGTGGAGGAGCGTAAGGTCTCTAATGTCCACCAGCTCCGTGATGTTGTCATGAATGAGTGGAAGAGGATTCCAGTGGCAACCTGTGAAGCTCTGGTGAACTCCATGCCCAAGAGGGTTAAGGCAGTGCTGGACAATAATGGTGGCCACTGGCCACACAAACAATTGACACTTTGGGCCCAATTTGGACATTTTCCATTAGGGGTGTACTCACTTTTTTTGCAAACAGTTTAGACATTAATGGCTGTGTCAAGTTATTTTGAGGGGACAGTACATTTACACTGTTATACAAGCTGTACACCGACTACTTTACATTGTATCAAAGAGTCATTTCTTCAGTGCTGTCCCATGAAAAGATATAATGAAATGTGAGGGGTGTACTCACTTTTGTGAGATACTGTATAAATATAGACCATAACATAATAAACAGTCTTAAAACATTTAGTTTCAATTTAATTAACACAATAAAATGTAGCCTATGAGTTCATTTGAAAGGGGCTATGGGGGTAAAGCTACAGTATGTCTGGGAAAACACTGCAGCGTATCAACTCTAACATTGTCCCAACATTGTATATGCTCTTTGTCTTCTTGTGGTCTCTTATACTAGTATCTACATATATTTATATATCTATATATTTTTTTTATAGATTTGCATAAAAGCTACAATGCTAAATGCCTTAGATTTCCTTCCTATTTTGTAATACATAACCTGCTTTTTCCACTCCTGCTTTTTCCCTGGTGTATATTTCCCTGTTAAAAACAAATACAGTGTTTAGTATTAAAGGCAAAACTTTGAGGGCTCTTTGTCCTTGGGCGTCTGCTTCTGCCAATCCTCAGCAAAGTAGAGGGAATCCAAACTAAACAGTGGGAGGGTGAGAGAGATTTGCAGCCAAGGTGAAGACACTCAAGAGACAAGTAGACAGAGGAAGAAAAAGACTAAGTCAGTATGTGTCTGTAGGATAACATGTTGTGGATAATGCACTGGTGGTTGAGAGGTCAATGTGAAGGAGGCGAAGATGTCTAAGAATAAAACATAAGAAGATAATTTCTCGAGTCTGGGGGAAGGCATGAAAAGGGAAGAAAGATGAGAGGAGAAGTATGAGAGCGATACTGAGAGGCTGCTGCTTGTGGCAGTGTACTTGGTTTAACTGTCCAAAGGTGGTATCAGGATACATCTTCTCATCAAACGGATGACAAAAGTGATCTCCGATTCAATGACTACTTTTTTTTGTAACTCTCTCTCTCTCACACACACACACACACACACACACACACACACACACACCCCTCCCACCCACCACTATGTTTCACTGCCGATTGTTTCCAGTCATTCAGTCCTGTAAATTGTCTCTGCATCAGTCATACTGTCATTTTACAGGAGCACTAAGTGAATGTGATCTGACCAGCTCTGCATTTAATGTATTTTAATGTTGGCTGTTGGCAACAGCGGCAACAAAAGGCCCAACATAGCATAGAGGGAAAACAGTTGTCATGGTTACAGAGGATGCTGCCTCTTGCTGTCCTTTAGTAGGACCTGTAGCCTGGACTTTATTTATTCATGTATTATTTGATGTTCACTTTTCTTTCATCTGTATTTCTGAAAAGCCATGAACAACAACAATGCCAGGGAACCGCATTTGTAATTGTGCCTGATTTCAACTAAATTGTTGCATATGCTGACAATGGCACCCTGATTGTCTTATATTTCACAATGTAGCCTATTAAATGTAGCTTTTAAAGTGAAGATAAAACTATTAAATGTAAAAAAAAAATATCTTATTAGCCAATGTTTTTATATGATCAGGAAAGTATGAAGACCGTCACAATAATCCTTAACACTTAAAGAGGACCTATGATACTTTTCGACTTTTATGACCTATAAACGTTGTTATAATGATTTATAGTCATGTTTAACCATACTAGCTTATCAAATAATTACGTACATGCATTTCGACGTATTCCCTGCTGACCGTCTGGGGTTGCTATGCAGAGCACTAACCACTAGGGCATCCGGTCGAGAATTCACTTGTTCAAATTTCCGGGTATCGTGTCGTCACGTACCCGGATGTTTACATGTATGGTAATGCTGCTCAGGCAAGCTCCGGCTGCATGCCCCCACCTTCATGAAAATCTCCCGCTGCTGGAAGGAAGGTAACCAATCACAACGGAGTGGGGTTTGCAGCAGAGGGGGGGAAGGGGCGGAGAAGCTCAAAGCAGTGTGTAGAGAGAGACTGCTGTGCTCGCTAGGGTAAGAGGAAGAGTGTCCCGAAAATCTACATAGTTTTTTGTGATGTGATTCGTGTCAGGTTGCTCTATAGCAGTTTTTAACAAGAAATTAAGACCAGAAAAGTAGTATAATAGGAGATCTTTAAGGAATTCTGTGGGCGGCAGTGGCGAAGTGGGTAGGGAGATCGCCTCTGTAGTGCAAGGTCGGAGGTTTGATTCCCCGCCTACCCGCCACATGTTGAAGTGTCCCTGGGCAAGACACTGAACCCCAAATTGCCCCCGATGTTTCAGAGAGCGCCTTGCATGGCAGCTACTGCCATCGGTGTATGAGTGTATGGGTGAATGTGGTAAAATATGTAAAGTGCAATTGGGGCTGAGAAAATTGGCTAGAAAGTGCTATATAAGTCAAGTCCATTTACCATTTTCTTTTTTTTTATTATTTAAGCATTTTTTCCAACTTTTACAAAAAAAAATTTAAGCCACATATTTAGATTAGAGGCGTTTTTTTCCAACAGGCTACTATCACCTTTGTACTGAGCCCTAAAAGAGCCATGCTTAACATTGGCTTTCGGTGTGTTGTGTGTTCAGTCCGCTAGGTGTCGCTGCTTAGCCGCTGTCTGTCGGCAGGTCCACAGTCGGAGCTGTCCACTGTTCTGAAACCACACAGATCAACTACTGAAAGATGACTACTGCATGCTATTGACATGATTGTGCAGATTTCAAAAAACAAAAAACATTTGGGCTGAATTATTCTACCATATAGTTCATTACCATTATGCTACTCTATTGCTGACGGGCTTAATGCACATTAGTACTGTTTTCATTGTTACCGTCATTTACGACGCTGAAGTTGGCAGCTGATTCGCAGCAGCCGATTCGGCAGTTAAGGAAAAGTTAAGGGATTCTTAAGGAGCAGCGGAGCGACTGATTCTCCGTTGTTTAACCTCCTAAATCGCCGCGGTAAAGCCACATTAATTAGTCTAGATTATCTAAGAGAGTCTAACCATTCTTTAAAAACAGTTTAAAATTGATGTAACCTTTATTAAGTTTGTTTAAAAGAAAGAGAGGGGAGATTTCACTGCTTTTTTTTTGCATCTGGACCACATTAGAACTGGTCCTGATTGAAAACCACTGCACCTAGACTCTTCAAATCCGGACTAGAATATCACAGAGAGGCTATACATTATAGAAAACATAGTTTCTGATTTGTGAAACTTTTATTCTATTTGTGAAAATGCAAAGAATGCACATTTCAATGGTTTTTTGGGGTCCAGACCACATTAGAACTGGTCCTGATTGAAAATCACTGCACCTAGACTCTTCAAATCTGGACTAGAATATCACAGTGAGGCTATAGATTATAGAAAACATAGTTTCTGATTTTTGAAACTTTTTTTCTATTTGTGAAAATGCAAAGAATGCACATTTTAATGGTTTTTAGGGGTCAATGCCGCATTAGAACTGGTCCTGATTGAAAACCATTGCACCTAGACTCTTCAAATCTGGACTAGATTATCACAGTGAGGCTATAGATTATGGAAAATTTAGTTTCTGATTTGTGAAACTTTTATTCTATTTGTGAAAATGCAAAGAATGCACATTTTAATTGATTTTAGGGGTCTAGGCCGGATTAGAATTGGTCCTGATTGAAAACCATTGCACCTAGACTCTTCAAATCTGGACTAGATTATCACAGTGAGGCTATAGATTATAGAAAACCTAGTTTTCGACTTGTGAAACTTTTTTTCTATTTGTGAAAATGAAATAAAGGCACATTTCAAGGTTTTTTTGGGGTCCAGACTGCATTAGAACTGGTCCTGATTGAAAACCACTGCACCTAGACTCTTCAAATCTGGACTAGAATATCACAGTGAGGCTATACATTATAGAAAACATAGTTTTTGATTTGTGAAACTTTTTCTCTATTTGTGAAGATGAAATAAAGGCACATGTCAACGCTTTTTTGGGGTCTAGACCGCATTAGAACTGGTCCTGATTGAAAACCACTGCACCTAGACTCTTCAAATCTGGACTAGAATATCACAGAGAGGCTATACATTATGGAAAACATAGTTTCTGATTTGTGAAACTTTTATTCTATTTGTGAAAATGCAAAGAATGCACATTTTAATGTTTTTTTGGGGTCCAGACCGCATTAGAACTGGTCCTGATTGAAAACCACTGCACCTAGACTCTTCAAATCTCGACTAGATTATCATAGTGAGGCTATACATTATAGAAAACATAGTTTCTGATTTGTGAAACTTTTTTTCTATTTGTGAAAATACAATAAAGATACATTTCAAGGTTTTTTTGGGGTCCAGACTGCATTAGAACTGGTCCTGATTGAAAACCACTGCACCTAGACTCTTCAAATCTGGACTAGAATATCACAGTGAGGCTATAGATTATAGAAAACATAGTTTCTGATTTGTGAAACTTTTACCCTATCTGTGAAAATGCAATAAAGGCACATGTCAACGCTTTTTTGGGGTCTAGACCGCATTAGAACTGGTCCTGATTGAAAACCACTGCACCTAGACTCTTCAAATCTGGACTAGAGTATCACAGTGAGGGTATAGATTATAGAAAACATAGTTTATGATTTGTGAAACCTTTTTTCCATTTGTGAACATGCAATAAAGATACATTTCAAGGTTTTTTTGGGGTCCAGACCGCATTAGAACTGGTCCTGATTGAAAACCACTGCACCTAGACTCTTCAAATCTGGACTAGAATATCACAGTGAGGCTATAGATTATAGAAAACATAGTTTCTGATTTGTGAAACTTTTTTTCTATTTGTAAAAATACAAAGAATGCACATGTTAATGGTTTTTAGGGGTCTAGGCCGCGTTAGAACTGGTCCTGATTGAAAACCACTACACCTAGACTCAACAAGAGAAAGAGCAGGCTGCAGCCTTCACAATCGACAGAGGCATTTGTTTGGATGCCAAATCAGGAACTCTTTTTTTTTTGACGTCGGCGAGACAGGCCGCCCTCAGGGCGTGCTTGTCCCAGTTTCGTTTGGGGGCCAGAGTGACCTGGAGATTCAGCCTCGACTCTTTGGGTTAATGGCAGCCACGGTGCACATTGTGTCCATGGCCCTTCTGAACATGCGCCCAGTGCAGCGTTGCCTCCTGAGCCTGGGTCTTTGTCCACAGAGAGATCTGCATGCCAGAGTGTTGGTTTCACGCAGACTGCGCATAGCTCTCCGCTGGTGGGAGGAACCAGCCAATTTAGCACGGGGCAATGCACTGGGGCCGGTGTTGCGTCGCCAGGTGGTGTCCGCCGACGCCTCCCTGGTAGGCTGGGGAGCCGTACACAAGGGTCAAGGCATCAGTGGCCAATGGCACGGACCGTGGTTGACACAGCACATCAATCAGTTGGAATTGCAGGCTATCCATTTAGCTCTTTTGTACTTCCTGCCAGAGCTGGAAAACCGCCATATACTGGTAAGAACAGACAGAACAGCGGCAGCGGCATACATAAACAGGCAGGGGGGCCTGGGTTCCCCGCGCCTTTGCAGATTGGCTCAGATAATATGGGAGTGGGCGTATCCACGATTCAAGTCCCTCAGGGCGATGCACATCCCGGGTCCAAGGTTTTTCCTGCATAGAGAAATTTTTGGCGCCCCCCAAAGAGGATTTACCGAGCGCCAAAGGAAAATCACCAGCGCCAAAATGATACAATTTGAGAATAAATATAGCCATTTAAAACCTCTCCAAATTCAGACCAATTTAAGTCATCCTTTTGAGGGACTAGGCAATAACTTCAATTTCGATTACTATTACGGCTTCCGTCAATCATGAAAACAAAATAATCATAATTAAACTGTCATTGTTCCGCACGCCGGGGCATGCAAGCTGCAGGCTGTTAAATGCAGCAAACCCTTTCAGCCTTGCGCTCCGCTCGGCCCCTCCCTCACATGATAGTTTAGCTATCGGCTAGATTATGGAAAATTTAGTTTCTGATTTGTGAAACTTTTATTCTATTTGTGAAAATGCAAAGAATGCACATTTTAATTGATTTTAGGGGTCTAGGCCGGATTAGAATTGGTCCTGATTGAAAACCATTGCACCTAGACTCTTCAAATCTGGACTAGATTATCACAGTGAGGCTATAGATTATAGAAAACCTAGTTTTCGACTTGTGAAACTTTTTTTCTATTTGTGAAAATGAAATAAAGGCACATTTCAAGGTTTTTTTGGGGTCCAGACTGCATTAGAACTGGTCCTGATTGAAAACCACTGCACCTAGACTCTTCAAATCTGGACTAGAATATCACAGTGAGGCTATACATTATAGAAAACATAGTTTTTGATTTGTGAAACTTTTTCTCTATTTGTGAAGATGAAATAAAGGCACATGTCAACGCTTTTTTGGGGTCTAGACCGCATTAGAACTGGTCCTGATTGAAAACCACTGCACCTAGACTCTTCAAATCTGGACTAGAATATCACAGAGAGGCTATACATTATGGAAAACATAGTTTCTGATTTGTGAAACTTTTATTCTATTTGTGAAAATGCAAAGAATGCACATTTTAATGTTTTTTTGGGGTCCAGACCGCATTAGAACTGGTCCTGATTGAAAACCACTGCACCTAGACTCTTCAAATCTCGACTAGATTATCATAGTGAGGCTATACATTATAGAAAACATAGTTTCTGATTTGTGAAACTTTTTTTCTATTTGTGAAAATACAATAAAGATACATTTCAAGGTTTTTTTGGGGTCCAGACTGCATTAGAACTGGTCCTGATTGAAAACCACTGCACCTAGACTCTTCAAATCTGGACTAGAATATCACAGTGAGGCTATAGATTATAGAAAACATAGTTTCTGATTTGTGAAACTTTTACCCTATCTGTGAAAATGCAATAAAGGCACATGTCAACGCTTTTTTGGGGTCTAGACCGCATTAGAACTGGTCCTGATTGAAAACCACTGCACCTAGACTCTTCAAATCTGGACTAGAGTATCACAGTGAGGGTATAGATTATAGAAAACATAGTTTATGATTTGTGAAACCTTTTTTCCATTTGTGAACATGCAATAAAGATACATTTCAAGGTTTTTTTGGGGTCCAGACCGCATTAGAACTGGTCCTGATTGAAAACCACTGCACCTAGACTCTTCAAATCTGGACTAGAATATCACAGTGAGGCTATAGATTATAGAAAACATAGTTTCTGATTTGTGAAACTTTTTTTCTATTTGTAAAAATACAAAGAATGCACATGTTAATGGTTTTTAGGGGTCTAGGCCGCGTTAGAACTGGTCCTGATTGAAAACCACTGCATCTAGACTCTTCAAATCTGGACTAGAATATCACAGTGAGGCTATACATTATAGAAAACATAGATTCTGATTTGTGAAACTTTTACCCTATCTGTGAAAATGCAAATAATGCACATTTTAATGGTGTTTAGGGGTCCAGACCGCATTATAACTGGTCCTGATTGAAGCTTGTTTTTTTGGAACGGTTGGTTACGTTGTAACCCAGGTTCTCTGAGTGGAGAGACTATCTCTCCACCTTACATAGTTGACGTGGATACTCTTTAAGACACATCACTTGTGGCGGCCATGCAAGATTGGCCAGCCGTGGCGGCCACGCATGATTGGCCAGCCGTGGCTATATAAGCTACACGCATGTGTGGCCTCTTCGGTTTGAACTAGGGCTGGGCGATATGGACCAAATCTTATATCACGATATAGGTAATTTTATATCACGATATGGATATACAATCATATGAAAAAGTTTGGGAACCCCTCTCAGCCGGCATTATAATTGACTCTGCTTTCACAAAAAAAATATAAAAGTGGTATGTCTTTAATTTACCAGGAACAGCTAAGTACTGGGATGTTTTCCAAACAAAGATTTTTTGAAAAGCAGTATTTGGTTGTATGAAATAAAATAAAATGTCAAAAACTGGCTGTGCAAAAATATGGGAACCCTTGTGGTCTTGCTGATTTTAATGCCTGTAACAGCATGTAAAACTGATGATTTTAAACACAAAGTTGGTTGGATTATGTTGTTAAGCCTTGAACCTCATATAAAGGTCTGTTTAATCATGAGAAAATGTATTTTAGGTGCCTAAATGCAAGTTGCACTTCTCTTTGACTCTCTGCTGAAGTGAGACAGAATGGGATCATCAAAACAGCTCCCAAAAGATCTTAAAAACAAAGATTATTCATCGTCATGGTTTAGGGGAAGGCTACAAGAAGCTTTCCCAAAGGTTTCAATTGTCAATTTCTACTGTAAGGAACGTTGTCAGGGAATGGAAGGACACAGGCACAGTTGCAATTAAACCCAGGTCTAGCAGACCAAGAAAAGTACAAGAGCGGCATATGCGGCGGATTGTGAGAATGGTTGCACACAACCCAAAGATCACCTCCAAAGACCCGCAAGAACATCTGGCTGCAGATTGTGTATCTGTACATGGTTCTACAATTCAGTGCAATTTGCACCAAAACATCTGTATGGCCGGGTGATGAGAAGAAAGCCCTTTCTGCGCCCACGCCACAGATACAGTTGCATGGAGTATGCAAAAGCTCATTTTAACAAGCCAGCTTCATATTGGAAGAAAATGCTTTGGACTGATGAGACAAAAATTAAGTTATTTGGTCTTTATAAAAAGCAGATGTTTTGGTGCAAATTGCGCTGAATTGTTGAACGATGTACAGATGCACAATCTGCAGCCAGATGTTCTTGCAGGTCTTTGGAGGTGATCTGTGGGTTGTGTGCAACCATTCTCACAATCCTCCACCTATGCCGCTCCTGTTTTTTTCTTGGTCTGCCATGCCTAGGTTTAACTGCCACTATGCCTGTGTCCTTCCATTCCCTGACAACGTTCCTTACAGTAGAAATTGACAATTGAAACCTTTGGGAAAGCTTCTTGTAGCCTTCCCCTAAACCATGACAATGAACAATCTCTGTTTTTCAGATCTTTTGGGAGCTGTTTTGATGATCCCATTCTGTCTCACTTCAGCAGAGAGTCAAAGAGAAGTGCAACTTGCATTTAGGCACCTAAAATATATTTTCTCATGATTAAACAGACAATTATATGAGGTTCAAGGCTTAACAACATAATCCAACCAACTTTGTGTTTAAAGTCATCAGTTTTACATGCTGTTACATGCATTAAAATCAACAAAACCACAAGGGTACCCATATTTTTGCACAGCCAGTTTTTCACATTTTATCTTATTTCATACAACCAAATACTGCTTTTCAAAAAATATTTGTTTGGAAAACATCCCAGTACTTAACTGTTCCTGGTAAATGAAAGACATAACACTTTTATATTTTTTTTGTGAAAGCAGAGTCAATTATAATGCCGGCTGAGAGGGGTTCCCAAACTTTTTCATATGACTGTATATCACGATATAGTATTTTTCCTTAAAATTCAATGGATTACAATAACCGTACTGAACTTTAATCACATTAGATCATTTTCATTTTTCCTTGGAACTTAAATTTCCATACAAAAGAAAAACTGGTGCAAAATACCACACCAGTCTGGCTTTAGTCAGTCAGCGCAAAATAAAAATGACAGCATCAACCAAAGAGCCTACATTTTCCAATTGATAGTAGCCTATATCAAAATAATTAAAGACTTGAATTTTCCTGCAGTATTTGCTCATCTTCATTTAAAAAAGCTGTCAAAATTAACTAATGAGCAAATGTCTGGTAATACTTTAACTCCAGCTTCAACACAAATAATATTTTCAAGTTTAACATGCAGGGTGGGAAATTAACTTTTTTGCCCACCTGCCACAGTGGCGGGTGGATGCCAAATTTTACCAGACACTTTTATTTTTTACCTGCCACCTTTTTCCAGAAATCAAATTTATAAAAGAAAATGCACTAGCATATATTGAATTGCTCTAATAGGCCTACATTCTTTTTCATTATTAAAATTGGAGATTGGCAAATTATAGATTATTATAGCAAAAAAAAATTTAATAAAAAAAACCTTTTTCCCCCCATGAAAATAAATGCATTCCTCCAAAGTGCAAAGACAGTAGCAGTGTCTGTAAAGTTAACGTGCTTGGCCCTTCACTCTCATGCATTAATTTGACTTTTCTCTACGATGTCTCATGTGTTGATAGACCGGGTGTGTGCGGCCACCGGTCGCCACGTGACTATAAGTTTCCAAGTTTTAAACACTTCTATCTCTTCAACGTCACCGTACCCGAATCCTAAATATCCCCATAGCAGACGCTATAATTCATGGGGGGGGGGGGGGGGGGGACGTTTGTTTTGCGCCACAGTTCAGCTTAGACTCGGCCGTAATGCTACTGCACACACACAGACAAACACACACAGGCACACACACACGCTGCATGTCAGAGACGAGGGGCGCTACCAAAAAGACTAGAGGAGCGGTTGGAGCAGTTGGAGCGTTTAGAGACACATGCGCGCACATATTATTTACATTAAATCTTTTTTCCTATCTATAATCTATATCTATAATCGACTTTGATCCGTTGTTATCGTTAGCTTCATGGATGTATTAAGAAGGTTAGCTTCGATGCTCGCGGCAAATGATTTCCCATGATGCTCTGGGAGAGTCTTGGACCAATCAAAGGTTTGCTTGGTTACGTCATACACCTGTACACCAATGGGCGGCTGCCACGTTTGTGTGACGAAAACTAATTATCCGAGGCAAAGCCCAAAGCCCGGGAGAGCTTCTATGTTTCTGTACACAGCGCTTGAAACCGTGAACACGTTGTAGTATATTTTGAAAAAATCCACCCGCCACTGTGGCGGGTAGACATGGCAAAGTCACCCGCCAATTTGAAAAAATACCCGCCATTGGCGGGTGGCGGGTGCTAATTTCCCACCCTGTTGACATGTTTTAAAGTTACATAAAACCAGCCTTGCTGACTATCTCCAACAATAACAGCACGGGGGTGAAGCCCCGAGTAGGCTAAAGATGTCATTATTAGCCAGCTAGCTCACGAGAGCTAACCCATGTAGTTTGCGGCTTAAAACAAGCCAACTCTGCGTCACAGCAACAGCACGCTGAAGCAGCAAGCAAGTTTCCTTTGCCCGATGACATTTTTGACCGTTAAAAGCTGCTCTGCCACCGTGACACGGAGTTGGTTTGTTAACTTTAGTGACGCCGCACCGAAGCTAGACCATGAGCTAGACAGCTAGAGCAACAGATGAGGCTTCTTCTGTTGCGGGTAGAGAAGCTGTATTGCAGCCCAGAACTCTGCTGCAGAGCCCCCGTGTGGCGCGGCGGTGTAACTGCAGTGTAACTGTAGGGACTCGGAGGGACAGCTGCCTCCCGCCCCATATATGCTCCCGCCACATTAACTTTTTTTCTCCGCGATATAAACGGTATGGCCAAATCTCTCCCGGTAGACACTTTCATATCGTCCACGATATGATATCGTCATATCGCCCAGCCCTAGTTTGAACCTTGATTGGAACGCGTTTCTGAGCGGCATCTTGGCTGGAGAGATAGTCTCTCCACTCAGAGAACCTGAGTTACAACGTAACCAACCGTTCTCTATCGTGTCAAGACTATCTCTCCACCCTACATATTTCATATGTATGGGGACTTCTGTAAGGCACACTGCGAGGAAACCAAGCAGACCCAGCTGCTCCTGCGGGAGCCTAAATAAAAAAAGGCAGTTGAGTTCGAATGACACGTCACCACCACCAGAGTGTTCACCCATGTGCCCAGTATAAAGGAACTATTTACAATTATACATTATGTACACACCCATCGCCAAGGCGCCAGACGCTACAAAGGCTAAGCTGGCCCGCTGGCCCTGCAAGACCCTAAAGCCAGCCATGAATGGGTAGATGGCCTAGCCCAAACGCGCACCGTCCTGCTGCATTGAGCCCAGCACTCGCTGCGAGAATGGGGTGCTGGCTGCCACATTCATGCAGTAGAACTGGATAAAAGTTGACAGGGTCGACCAAGAGGCCGCCGTACAAATCTCAGATAGAGGGGCCCCTCGCCATAGGGCCCATGACGTAGCAATGCCCCGTGTGGAGTGAGCCCGCACCCCTACTGGGGTCGGCTTGGTTGCCCTCTCATATGCCTGCTGGATACCATCCACAACCCAGTGGGCAAGCCTGGCCTTGGAGACTGGCTGTCCAAGACGGTTAGGCTTGTAACAGACAAAGAGCTGGCCCGTTGTCCTATGGCCACGTGTCCGATGCAGATACACTGTTAGGGCCCTGATTGGGCACAGTAGTGACCGCCTACTCCACCCTTCACCTTCCTGAGGAGGGTGGAAAGGGTGCAGCTCAATAGATCGACCGGCGTGGGACTCAGACCAGACTTGAGGGTGGAATGCAGGGTTCGGGCGCAGCACCACCCCGGCACCACCTGGCAAGAAGCGGCAGCAGCCCTCATGCACTGAAAGAGCATGCAGCTCTTCCATTCTCTTAGCAGACACAATTGCGAGCAAAAACGCAGTCTTGAGAGAAAGCCATTGTAGCCTAGTTCTATCCAGGGGCTCGAATGGCTCATTCTGCAAGGCCGACAGCACCACCTCCAAATCCCATGGGGGGACAGCTGGCCTTCTGCGATGTGGAGTAACCCTACGAGCACCTCTAAGAAACTGAGCAATAAGGTTGCAACAGCCTTCTGCCAGCTTCCGAGGTCCAACACGGGCTGCCTTTATGGCTGACACTATTCCCCTCAATGTCAAGGGAGATTTTCCCACCTCCAACATTTCCTGGAGGAACTGGAGAATGTCATGGGCCGTGCAGGCGAGGGGATCCACCTGTCTCGAATTGCACTATGATTGAAACCCTCCCCAACGATGAGCGTATGCCGCCCTCGTTGATGGAGCCCGGGCTCCTTGTAGAGTGCTAACCACCAGGGTTTTTCCTGGCTCAGAATGGGCCTTTGGGGGGGTCAGTATGCGGACCAACTTTTTTTGGGGTTCGCGACTATGTGCAACAGTAAAGGCAAAACGTTATTGTATTTTAAGAGGGGTGTGGGGTTGGGAGAGGGCAGTTTCTGTCCAGCTACAGAGCATTTAGGTTAGCCTGTCAATCGCTGTGTTACCATGGAGCTTACTGACTGATAACATCACAATAAAGAACCTGTAGATATGAAGTCAAAATACTAATAATGACTGTTTCTAATTGATCTAAACCATGGAAATTGCAAGAAGGAAGGGCTGCTCGATTATGAAAAAATCATAATCATGATTATTTTGATTGACATTGTGTAATCACGATTATTAAAGACAGTTAATCATTGATTTAAGAACATCATGCATTTATTTAACTTTTTTTATTTTTTATTTTTTGTGGTTTTACGATTTTACATATATGGACAAAAAAAAAACAAGCAGACACATACAATACCCACACAACCCCCACCCCCCTCCCCCTCCCTCACATAAACAGGCAAGAAAGACACACAACAAAAATAAAGAACAAACAAACAAGACAAAATAATCAAGAAAACAAGCTACAAATACATAAAAAACAAAAGCAAAAACAAAACTGGGGCAAATCTCACATGGCACCCGGCAGGGTAAGTGGCACCAAGGGGGCAGACACCTCAGTCCATTTATTTAACTTTTAACAAGGTTGTTTCTATTCACACCATGACTTTGGACTTTAAACATAGGCCTAATTGAACTGAAAACAATGAACATAGAAATAGGCTAAATAAGTGAAACATATTTTTAATAATTGAATAAAACAAATATGTCAAATTAAAAATAACCCGTTGCAAATGGTGTTGATAGGGGACGTATTTTGCTAACAGGGATGTGAGGGCATCATTTATTTATGTCTCAAGGAGCTGGCTGGATATTGTACAGTGTTGACTGTTGTGATCAGGGCCGCCCATAAGGGGTAGAAAGTGGGAAAGCTTTCTCGGGCCCAACCCTTGGGTGGCCCATGGTCTTCAGAGGCCAAGAACCTAACTGAGCCTAAAATAATTTTTAACAGAAATATTCACTATAACCATTTAAAACTTGCACAACCATAACGACAGAACAAACATTTAAAATATTGTAACTTGGGTAAAATGCCAATATCTACTCCACTGCTACCCTCCACTTTATGTCCGTCCTGTGTGCACGGCACGCTGAAAAAAGTCACTAACACCAATTTTAAAAAGCCTGGCTCAGAGCCATTAGCTGTTTATATTTACGATTTTGACATTTCGGGGAACAGGCTAGGCGGGGCACTGGCTCTGAGAGACAAATATTAACGTGGTTAGTATAAACATAAACAAACATTCGCCAAGTATTCGCTAGAGATTAGCTATGCCTTTTAAACATCATAACATGATGTACTCCCCCACTCTTACCCAGGGCAGGTGGACTGGGTACCACAAAACTGAGCTGAGGGGGAATGGAGGCTGGCCAGGGAACTTGTATAACTTATAATTTGACCCCTTATACAGTATATGCCTTGTTGGCTTCCCACCTAGTTGTAGTAATGTGTTAATCACAAAATACATATCAATTTGTTCTCCCAGGAATTGTAGAATCTTTCAGCGCAGCATCCATTTAATTTGAACTCTCAAAATAATCTAGTCTTGAAGAGCTTTTTTAAGTTTGAGTTACAGTAAAATTATTTCTTTGATAAATTCAGGTGTCTCCATATCAGATAAATGGAGTTCTTTAATACAATTATGCATTAATTTCCTTTACTTGTTGTGCCATATGGTCACAAAATTTGGTTTTGATATATTGTTGTACAGTTGTGTCTGGATTATTTTACCTGAGTCGTCCTGCTACTTGTGTCTGGGTGTTATTCTATGAATTGTGAAAAGTATTTGGACCCCTCAGGTAAAACAGAAAACATTCTTATAAAGTTGACAAGGTAATTACTTTGTTGTTTAGTCTACAAACAGGTTTAAATGTCTTAACGTACATTTTTGAGATAAAGAATTTCCCTTAGGGGACAATAAGGTCCAAAGTCTTTGACCTATGTCTTCAGGTTGACGCCAGCAGCCAGGTACAATTTGAAAAATGTTCCATGAGTTTCATGTCACATACTGAACATACTGCATAGACAACCAGACCCAGGTGTCACACCATAAGGATGTCTGACCAGTTCTTTACTGCACCTCAGGGGCGGCCCGCAGCATAGGCAATATCTGTAATAGTGTCCTTTGTTGTTGCCTGCTCCTGTGATAAACATAGTGAATACTCAAGAAAACCAATGTTATTTTGTAAAAATCTGTTGAATATTAAGCAATTGCGTGAGTTTTAGGGTATTAAAATAAATTGGTAAGTAAGTCAGAAATGTGCTACTATTTTAAAAAACATATACAGTATAATAATCACAAAAGAGTCCTTTTTCTCACTTGAGCTCCTGCTCCCCAAACTCTCGCTGCACGTCCCTAGTTGATAAGATAGTTAGTCTCTCTACAAATACATGTATGTGTTTATTTAGGGATGAGCGCACACACACACATTAATACAAGTAATGTATGAGTAAGGGGGGCCCATTGACAGGAGGTTTTCAGGGGCCCAGGCATTTGTGTCGGCGGGCCTGGTTGTGGTGGCAGGAGTCAAGGAGCTTTAAACTCCTGTGTTTTTTTGTTCCTTTATTGCTTGGTCATAGACCACTTTGATTCGACTAAAAGTGAATTAACAAATTGGTCAAGGATGTTTTGAGGCGCAGACATGGTCGCATATGCATTTTTTTTTCTTTCTCTCGCGGTCGCATAGGCCTATACAGGGGCGTAGCACCAAATTCTGGGCCCCTATACAAAAAGTCCTGATGGGCCCCCTGAAAAGCGGTCTTACAATACACATGGCTCTCTGAGCCAGACAACTCCACAATATTTCATCTGATGAATGACCAAATCATTACTTTTACCGGTGATTACCCCAGAACATGTCTTAGTTAAGGTGGTCACTGGCCAGGTTCACAGGAGGTGCGGCGCCGAGCGCAAAGATGCCAATGTGCACTATAGAAATTAACAACTGTTTATTTGAATACAGTTGTGCAATTCTGTTTGCTATGTGCAGGTATAATTTTACAGACAGTACAAAACACAATTAAAGAAAACTTCTACTGTTTTGGTGCAATACTATGCAGACACACTAAATACAAATAATAGACCACTTGTGTAGGCACATCAAGTGCAAATTCAACTTTTTAAAGTTCCTTTATGGATGGGGGGCTGTGATTATTGTGGACAATAGGCCTACTGTGATGCAATAGCCTATAATTCATTAATGGTTATTATTAGCCTACTTGCTTGATTTCTTTTTAAATACAGGTCGTTTTGGAACATGTCTTTCCCAATTTAAAACATAAAAATAAAGCAGCTTTGAAAATTCAGAAAAAAAATCTTGTTGGCCTAACTCAATAGTTGAAATAATAAATACAATGTGTTTTCCCCTTAAAATGTCTAAATGCATTTCAAAGACAGTAACAGTGTGGCACTTCTTTAAACTTACTGAAACTTGCAGGGGCCATCACTCTCATGTATTCATCAGACTTTTATTTGCACTGTCTGAGCTGATAGATAGTTTGTGTTGCCACAGTGATGTGGAGTCTTAAACTGTGCCAGCACTTATTTCTGTACAGCTAAATATCCCCATAGAAACATCGCTGCGTTTATTTTCGCCACCAGTTCAATTCAATGTTGGCTTGCTCCTGCTTACTCTCCCGCATACATGCCTTATGCGCAGGCCCCTGATCTCCTTGCAAGGGTCAGGGGCCTATCACAAGCCAGTACATTTTTTTTTTGGAATGGCATTGTTCAGGGCCTTCAAAGATCGGGGCCCCACATTTAGCTTGTTAAAAAAACAAAAAACAAAAAAAAAAACATGTATTTTTTTTTATGGGCCCCCCTCTGCCTTGGGCCCCCCCACAACGGTATCACTTTTCCCCCCAGTCCGTCTGCCCTGGGCCTATATGTCATGTGACTTGAGTGTCCGCGTGTGACATATCTTGCACATTATTTTAGTCTGTTGTGAGTCTGAACTATTTTCCGAAAACACAATTAGTTTTACCTTTCTTCTCGACTTACTGCCGTCCTTCGAAGTCTTTCGAAGGACGGCAGTAAGTTTTTCCCGGCAATGCGCCTCCTACTCTCTGAACCAGCTGAAAGATAACTATCAGGTGAGGACAGGGCCGAGCGGAGCTCACGGCTGAAAGGGTTCGCTGCATTTAAAAGCCTGCATGCCCCGGTGTGCGGAACAATGACAGTTAAATTACGATTATTTTGTTTTCATGATTGAGGGAGGCCGTAAATGTAATCGAAATTGAAATTGAAGTTAAACTAGTCCCTCAAAAGGATGACTTAAATTGGGCTGAATTTAGAGAGGTTTTAAATGGCTATATTTATTCTCAAATGTTATCATTTTGGCGCTGGTGATTTTCCTTTGGCGCTGGTTAAATCCTCTTTGGGGGGCGCCGAAAATTTCTCTATGCAGGAAAAACCCTGACCACAGACTGAGCCAACCCCATAGCTAGAAACCCGGCCCTCTCAGGGGCCAGGCCCAAAGCCGGAGACCCTGGGGAAAAGGATGAAAGAGAGTCCCGTGGACCTGGGAGAGGAGTATGAGGAGGTCCCGCCGACCCGGGAGCTCCCACGGGTGTCCCTGAAGGAGGGGTGCAATCGCTGAGAACCAGATCATCTGGGGCCAGTTGGGGGCCACCAGGATGAGGCTCACCTCTTCCACCTGAACTCTCTGTAGAAGTGTATGATGGAGGGTGAAGGGAGGGAAGGCATACAGGAGGCCTTGTGGCCACTGTTGTGCCATAGCATCCGTGCCCAAGGGAAGATCGCCCCTTTTCATGGAGAAAAAGAGGGGACGGTGAGCTGTCTCCCTCGAGGCGAAGAGATCGGCTGTGGCTGTACCAAAGCACTCCCAGATATCGCTCACGACCTCCGGATGCAGTCTCCATTCCCCGGGGAGGGGTCCCCCTCTGGAGAGCCGATCCGCCGCAAGGTTCACCTGACCCCAGGGTTTTTCCTGGCTCAGAATGGGCCTTTGGGGGGACAGTACGCAGACCAACCTTTTTTGTGTTCGCGACTGTGCAACAGTAAAGGCAAAACGTTATTGTATTTTAAGAGGGTTGTGGGGTTGGGAGAGGGCAGTTTCTGTCCAGCTACAGAGCATTTAGGTTAGCCTGTCAATCGCTGTGTTACCATGGAGCTTACTGACTGATAACATCACAAAATGAATATCAATTTGTTCTTCCAGGAATTGTAGAATCTTTCAGCCCTTCATTTTGAACTCTCAAAAAATAATCTAGTCTTGAAGAGCTTTTTAAAGTTTGAGTTACAGTAAAATGATTTCCTTGATGATTCAGGTGTGTCCATATCAGATAAGTGTAGTTCTTTAATTCAATTATGCATGAATTTCCTTTCCTTTTTTGTGTGCCATATGGTTACAAAAGGTGGTTTTATATATTGTTGTACAGTTTTGGCATATGGATTATTTTACCTGAGTGGTCCTGCTATTTGTGTCTGGGTTTTATTCTATGAATTGTGAAACGTCTTTGGCCCCCTCAGGTAAAACAGAAAACAGGTGTTCATTTTGTTGTTCTTCTTCATTCTTATAAAGTAAACAGGGTTATTACTCTGTTGTTTTCCAAACAGGTTTAAATATGTCTTAACGTACATTTTTGTGTTAAAGAATTTCCCTTTGGGGACAATGACACCTAAAGTGTTTGACCTATGTCTTCAGGTTGACACCAGCAGCCAGGTACGATTTGAAAAATGTTCCATGAGTTTCATGTCACATACTGAACATACTGCATAGACCAAGCCCAGGTGACACGACTCACACCATAAGGATGTCTGACCTGTTCTTTACTGCACCTCAGGGGCGGCCCGCGGCATAGGCCATATCTGTAATAGTGTCCTTTGTTGTTGCCTGCTCCTGTGATAAACATAGTGAATACTCAAGAAAACCAATGTTATTTTGTAAAAATCTGTTGAATATTAAGCGATTGTGTGAGTTTTAGGGTATTACAATAAATTGGTAAGTAAGTCAGAAATGTACTACTATTTTAAAAAACATATACAGTATAATAATCACAAAAGAGTCCTTTTTCTCACTTGAGCTCCTGCTCCCCAAACTCTCGCTGCACGTCCCTGGTTGATAAGATAGTCAGTCTCTCTACAAATACATGTATGTGTTTATTTAGGGATGAGCGCACACACACACACACACACACACACACACACACACACACACACACACACACACACACACACACATTGATACAAGTAAAGTATGAGTAAGGGGGGCCCATTGACTGGAGGTTTTCAGGGGCCCAGCCATTTGTGTCGGCGGGCCTGGTTGTGGTGGCAGGAGTCAAGGAGCTTTAAACTCCTGTGTTTTTTTGTTCCTTTATTGCTTGGTCATAGACCACTTTGATTCGACTTTAAGTGAATTAACAAATTGGTCGGGATGTTTTGAGGTGCAGACATATGCATATGCCTTTCCTCTCTCTCTCTGGCGGTCGCGTATGTCACGTGACTCACGTGTCCGCGTGTGACATACAGGCCCGGTTCTAGAAAGTCAGACTTGGGTGGGCCTGCAGAAATTTTGGGTGGGCACACTGGGCAGGGAGACCGAAGATGCGCGCGAGCAGAAATTTTTTGCCGATGTAAGATCTCTGCGTCTTCTTTTTGGCGCATTTACTATGAATTGTGTAGAACACAATATGCAAACAAACTTTGAGTGTTGTGTGGGAGATTTGATTCTTGGATATTTTTTTTCGAAAATGTTTATGAATAACATATAATAATATACATTATATTCAACATAATGTATCTTTTTTATTATTATTATTTTAGTATTAACTGTAGGCAGCCTGAGCTGATAGAAGAGGAAGCTTTGGGACTGGGCAACCTGGATTGTGGTAGTCCAGAGCTATATACTACACACTATATAGATAAAAAGTCCACTATTGCGATGTCCAGCTAGGTGAAAATAGTAGCCAGCCGAGGTCACAACCCTGCTAGGGGGATCCGGGGGTATGCCCCCCCGGGAGATTTTTTTTTACCTTTTTAAAGTGAAATGCATGAATTTGGTGCACTTTGAGAGGAAAATTAAGAGGCTAAATCTGAGGAATTTTGTGTGAACAAATAATTTGGAGACACTGGGTCGGATGAATTAGAAGCTATTGAAGAAAGACACATGGATTTTCCATAGAAATATAAATTAGAAATAAAATATTATGCAGGGTCCTCTGGGATGGGCTTGGTGCTCTTTTTCTTTTACGGGACATATTTTTCTGTAATATAATGAATTCATTTAATGCAGTGAGAGGAACGAAGCAGAAGAACTCTGTTGTCCAGTTATAATTTTTTCCACAGACGAGGCTCAAATAGGCTATAGACTATACACAGTGCATGGGCAACTGAGGGCAGCCCCATTTTCAAATATTTTTAAATAAACTCAATACACACTGTGCATGCCATGGACTTGAACGTGACGTGATCAGTTAACCTCGGATTACCTCCCAGATGAACTGATTCAATCATTAAGCTATTAATCTACCAAACCATTGTATTCCTTTTATTGTATGATAATTTACATTTACATAATATGATGTTGGTATCAAACATACAAACTAAAAAAAAATAAAAATAAAAAAAAAATTGGGGGGGAGGGGGGCCTGGCAGTGGGGACCCTAAGCAACCGCTCATTTCGCTTATGCCTCGGGCCTAGTGGGTCTGGACGTCCACCTAAAAAAAAAAAAAAAAAAAAAAAAAAAAAAAAAAAATTTGATAGGGGGGGCACAGCCCACATTTGGGGGGGCACGGCCCACCCTGGCCCCTGGCTACAACCGGCCCTGGTGACATATCTTGCACCTTATTTTAGTCTGTTGTGAGTCTGAAGTGTTTTCAGACAACACCATTAGTTTTACCTTTCCTCTCGAACAAAGGCTGACTTACTGCCGTCCTCCGAAGTTTTTCAAAACACCCAGCAATGCGCAACATCTCCCTCCTACTCTCTGGACCAGCCGATAGCTAAACTATCATGTGAGGGAGGGGCCGAGCGGAGCGCAAGGCTGAAAGGGTTTGCTGCATTTAACAGCCTGCAGCTTGCATGCCCCGGCGTGCGGAACAATGACAGTTTAATTATGATTATTTTGTTTTCATGATTGACGGAAGCCGTAATAGTAATCGAAATTGAAGTTATTGCCTAGTCCCTCAAAAGGATGACTTAAATTGGTCTGAATTTGGAGAGGTTTTAAATGGCTATATTTATTCTCAAATTGTATCATTTTGGCGCTGGTGATTTTCCTTTGGCGCTCGGTAAATCCTCTTTGGGGGGCGCCAAAAATTTCTCTATGCAGGAAAAACCTTGGACCCGGGATGTGCATCGCCCTGAGGGACTTGAATCGTGGATACGCCCACTCCCATATTATCTGAGCCAATCTGCAAAGGCGCGGGGAACCCAGGCCCCCCTGCCTGTTTATGTATGCCGCTGCCGCTGTTCTGTCTGTTCTTACCAGTATATGGCGGTTTTCCAGCTCTGGCAGGAAGTACAAAAGAGCTAAATGGATAGCCTGCAATTCCAACTGATTGATGTGCTGTGTCAACCACGGTCCGTGCCATTGGCCACTGATGCCTTGACCCTTGTGTACGGCTCCCCAGCCTACCAGGGAGGCGTCGGCGGACACCACCTGGCGACGCAACACCGGCCCCAGTGCATTGCCCCGTGCTAAATTGGCTGGTTCCTCCCACCAGCGGAGAGCTATGCGCAGTCTGCGTGAAACCAACACTCTGGCATGCAGATCTCTCTGTGGACAAAGACCCAGGCTCAGGAGGCAACGCTGCACTGGGCGCATGTTCAGAAGGGCCATGGACACAATGTGCACCGTGGCTGCCATTAACCCAAAGAGTCGAGGCTGAATCTCCAGGTCACTCTGGCCCCCAAACGAAACTGGGACAAGCACGCCCTGAGGGCGGCCTGTCTCGCCGACGTCAAAAAAAAAAGAGTTCCTGATTTGGCATCCAAACAAATGCCTCTGTCGATTGTGAAGGCTGCAGCCTGCTCTTTCTCTTGTTGAGTCTAGGTGTAGTGGTTTTCAATCAGGACCAGTTCTAATGCAGTCTAGACTCCAAAAAAGCGTTGACATGTGCCTTTATTGCATTTTCACAAATAGAAAAAAAGTTTCACAAATCAGAAACTATGTGTTCTATAATCTATAGCATCACTGTGATAATCTAGTCCAGATTTGAAGAGTCTAGGTGCAGTGGTTTTCAATCAGGACCAGTTCTAATGTGGCCTAGACCCCTAAAAACCATTAAAATGTTCATTCTTTGCATTTTCACAAATAGAAAAAAAGTTTCACAAATCAGAAACTATGTTTTCTATAATCTATAGCCTCACTGTGATATTCTAGTCCAGATTTGAAGAGTCTAGGTGCAGTGGTTTTCAATCAGGACCAGTTCTAATGCGGTCTGGACCCCAAAAAAGCTTTGACATGTGCCTTTATTGCATTTTCACAGATAGGGTAAAAGTTTCACAAATCAGAAACTATGTTTTCTATAATGTATAGCCTCTCTGTGATATTCTAGTCCAGATTTGAAGAGTCTAGGTAAAGTGGTTTTCAATCAGGACCAGTTCTAATGCGGCCTAGACCCCTAAAAACAATTAAAATGTGCATTCTTTGCATTTTCACAAATAGAATAAAAGTTTCACAAATCAGAAACTAAGTTTTCTAGAATGTATAGCCTCTCTGTGATATTCTAGTCCAGATTTGAAGAGTCTACGTGCAGTGGTTTTCAATCAGGACCAGTTCTAATGCAGTCTGGACCCCAAAAAAAACTTGAAATGTGTCTTTATTGCATTTTCACAAATAGAAAAAAAGTTTCACAAATCAGAAACTATGTTTTCCATAATGTATAGCCTCTCTGTGATATTCTAGTCCAGATTTGAAGAGTCTAGGTGCAGTGGTTTTCAATCAGGACCAGTTCTAATGCGGTCTGGACCCCAAAAAAGCGTTGACATGTGCCTTTATTGCATTTTCACAGATAGAAAAAAAGTTTCACAAATCAGAAACTATGTTTTCTATAATGTATAGCCTCACTGTGATAATCTAGTCCAGATTTGAAGAGTGTAGGTGCAGTGGTTTTCAATCAGGACCAGTTCTAATGCAGTCAGGACCCCAAAAAACCATTAAAATGTGCATTCTTTGCATTTTCACAAATAGAATAAAAGTTTCACAAATCAGAAACTATGTTTTCCATAATGTATAGCCTCTCTGTGATATTCTAGTCCAGATTCGAAGAGTCTAGGTGCAGTGGTTTTCAATCAGGACCTGTTCTAATGTGGTCCAGATGCAAAAAAAGCAGTGAAATCTCCCCTCTCTTTCTTTTAAACAAACGTAATAAAGGTTACATCAATTGTAAACTGTTTTTAAAGAATGGTTAGACTCTCTTAGATAATCTAGACTAATTAATGTGGCTTTACCGCGGCGATTTAGGAGGTTAAACAACGGAGAATCAGTCGCTCCGCTGCTCCTTAAGAATCCCTTAACTTTCCCTTAACTGCCGAATCGGCTGCTGCGAATCAGCTGCCAACTTCAGCGTCGTCCCTCATTTTGAATATATTTTTAATATAGCCTAATACCATGTTAAACGTCCTTGCGTATACGAGATTGAGACGTTTTTTCTTTTTTCTATAGGCCTAATTCTTGTGCAGCCTACATAGAAAGTACGTCGAATTTCGCCCGGTGAGGGGCTACGTCATTAGAGGGCGCTATGAGTAAACGAGACGCAGCGATGGAGCAACTAGTGCACTGAGCACAGCGAGTCAGTCTCGTCTGCTCCGTCCACTCAGAGGGTGTCAAGGAACTCGGCAGTCCGGTTTAATGTTCTCAGCTATTTCCCACTTTGACAAGTGTTGTTGGGGATAGAAACAGAACTGGTTTAAAGGATTGTCAGTCAGTTTTTCTTCTTCTAAATCCTTCCGCGTAATAGGAAGGAGGACCCGCTGCTGCAGGATAAACCCCTTTGACTCAAAGTTATGATGATGTGGGATGTCACGCAGACCTACACAATGTTAAGGATACCCGGCGCTTTCTACGTGTGCAGAAAGTGACTGCATCCAGTCCCGACCTTTTCATTATGGTGAGGAGATGTCTTCTCACTTTCAAACCGTTCAGGTAAGAAACCTTTTTGTTTTGACTACTTACCGACATGCCCAATGGCAACAGTAGACTACATTTCTTTGGCTGTTTTCCTACGAAATTCACTGAAAGCAATAA
Source organism: Ammodytes marinus (assembly GCF_949987685.1). NCBI lineage: Eukaryota > Metazoa > Chordata > Actinopteri > Uranoscopiformes > Ammodytidae > Ammodytes > Ammodytes marinus. The sequence continues at coordinate 15,768,709 of NC_137220.1, read as the reverse complement.
AGAAACTGCAAGATGAGTCGCCATGCAAACACTGAATGCATAACATGATGTCACAGTGGTTGTTTTCTGTAGTCGTTGGAAGTCAAGTTTGGCACTAATTGGAACAACGTTAATCAACGTTTGCTTACACAGCTAAAGGTTTTAGCACCAACACCTGGTGCCTCATTAAAACTTCCAAGTTTGTCCAGAGACTGTAGGTTGTACACAAACTCAAGGTCTCATTGGCATTAAGACATGAATGATCACCAGGTATAGGGATGGTGCTCTTTACCAGTATATTCAGTCACTCTCCACGGCGTAAAGTTCCCTGATATTTAACTGTTTCCTTTTGATAACTGTACAGTTCAATGGACGGTACAAAGGGAAGAGGTCTCACAGCAGAATCATAGTTCAGATACCAAATCCTAGTTGTTTACCATAATGGGGGACATTGCAATCAGATATCACTCTATGAACAAACATGTTTCCCAATATGCAGTATCAATACATTAGGAAAATTGGAGTTCTGCAATTTTGACTAATGGATGGCAAGCACCATTTTCTGAAAATGGCTCAGAATATTACTTGTCTAGGTCAAGGGTTCCCAACCTTTTTTGTTCCAAGGACCGGCAATAATCCACGGCCTGGTTGCCAATTGTGAAAGCTGATTTTAAGAGCCCAATTGCATTGGGCAGGCCCGCGCAAACAAACAAATGGCTGGCCCCTGAAAAGGTCCATTCAATTGTCAGTCCCCCTTACTTGCTTGACATGTATAAATGCGTGTGCGTGCACTCATCCCTAAATAGAAACAGGGTACTTTCACTATTATTATATATATATATATATATTTTTTTTTACCAAAATACATTGGGGAAGATTCCCTCGTACTATCTTTTTTTTTTTTACTTTCTTAAAAAAATTAAAATATTCTGGAAATATTTTAAGGCTCTACTAACGGGTCCAATGACCGGCACCAGTCCAGGGACCGGGGATTGGGAATCGATGGTCTAGGTGTCTTGATTCTAGCGCTACAGTTTTCATGAGGCTGTGAGTAGCATGGCTCCTTAGCTCTCAATAGATTAGATTTGCTGAGGCAGCCCTAACAAGGGGCTAAAATCACCCCTGAGCAGAGTGTTTGCAGCCACTCTGTTGTCACTTTTCTGCTCCATAAGAATTCAAAAAAGACTGCTGCAAGTGTAAATAATGAAGTGTGACAATCTGTCTTTCAGTTTCCCTCTATGAAACTCGTGAACTGGTGGGCCTTAGCGCATTTGCTTCCAAAGCTTGAGGACTTGAGAAATGCTTGCTGTGTGTGTTCACTGCAGCTCTATCCCTCTTTCTCTAAAATGCAACCATTGGGCTGTAATTTAATGCTTTTGTTTGGGGTTGTTGGCTCACTGAGCTCTGTGTGATGCAGTATAAACCCATCCATGTAATGGTTCATTTGAGATGACAGTCAAGCGAGAAACACTGTTTTGTTTTTTACTATGGGTCGTTTGGTCCCATATGAAGTTTGGAAAATAAGTCTACGCTCTATAAAACATTGCAAAGGATTTGGAGTGATGTTATTTCAGAGAGCTGGTCTTGAAGCAAACTGTCTCTAGCACACAGTTCCCTATTTCGTTATATTTTTCTGTCCGTCTCATTAGCCCTTTACCTTGCCATGCTCCTGTGACCCCTACCGTCACTCTTGTCTTTGTGTGTCTGTCCTGCAGGATCTTTGTGGTGGGGGGCGTGGGCTTCTTCAGCCTGTTCTTTCTAATGACCTCCCTGGGGGGCCAGAGACCCGGAGATTCCCCCTTCACGCCGCGATCAGAAGGTAAGCCTGTACGGTTACATGTCGGTAGCTGCTCCGCCGCCCCTGACTGATGACGGCTGTGCCCTGCGCTGGCAATGAACTGGTTGGGAACATGCTGAGAGCTCGGCGGGGCTTTCTTGATTGGCGCCAAGGGGCTGACAGACCTGCTCACTTTCTTTTTTTTAACATGCTCAGTGCCCCCTATTGTCTTGTCCTGACTCACTCTCAAACTAATTTTTAGTATTAGCACTCCTGGCTGAAAATGTGTGGAACCGAAATTTTACCTTACCGTTTTGTGAATCTTCATGTATTTATGCTGACCCTGTATGTATTCAAATGGGCCAATTACAGCAGACACACGATTGAGCATGTAGAGGATGTAACTGGAATTCTACTGTAAACTCAAACAGGCTGAAGTCAGTTGTGGCAAGTATGAGTATCTCCGGGAGTGAAGATTTTAATGTGACATTATTAATACTAATTCTATATCATGTTTTCAGGACAGGCCAGTCTATTCCAAATGTTGAATGTGATGAAATCAAGGGACAGTGATGCATTAGTCTTTTAGTGACAGCTGTAAGTCTGGTATTGTTTTGTTTATAATTGTTGTTGTTTTGGTTTCCTTTTGTAACCAGCGGAATGACAACTTCCTTCCGACTCATATGATGTCTTAAAAATCCTAATGCTCACTCCAAATTTAGTATCAAGTCCACAGCAGACAAAATCCAAACCATTTCAGACACCCTCCCTGAGAGAAACTTGGTCTTACTCGGCACATACTCTTTGTTTGCGCTATGTGCCTCAGCATATAAACCACCACAGCACTGGCCATTTGGCAGAATCAGTGTTAGCTTTTTGGACTATTGTCCCTCACCTTTCTATCTTTGCCTGACACAATGTTGACACTGCGCGTGCTTCTTCATCCTCTGTGACGGTTGCCAGCTGGCACTGGGAGAAGCAATGCTGCTATCTACCACAACCCATCCACTGACACCGGTTGTTAGTACTGTGTAGCTTTGTAGTTGTTGTGAAACATTTAGCTGATCTCTAGTTGACTTGCATTGAAATGATACACCATCAAATAATTGTAGTGCAGTGCATCAGTTGTCGTCTTGGGAGACAATTTCAAGAATCTCAAAACCTTTTTATGAAATGGTATTTGCAGAGTTGTTTGAGAGTGAATGAAATAGTAAAGGGAGAGGGGGAGGAAGGCAGGAGAGCTTTCTGATTAATTAAGCACTCATATAGGGTGCTTTCAAGGGAAGTTATCTGGCCTCAAAGCTCATTAAACACTACTTCGCCGCTACCCAGGGAGAGTCAGGCTATGTAAATCCTCACCTTTATGTGAGCATACATGTGCTTGCTTGGGCCAAGGAGTAGCCTATAAGCATGATGAACAAATTTAGATGAATTTTTCAGTGGAGCAACACCTTAATAGCACTTACTTTAAACAACCCATCCTGCTACTGGATACTGTGGAGCGCTGCAGGACTTTAATGTACGCACATACGTGTGTGTGTAAGAGTGTGGTGAAACAACATGTCATTATTGTCCTGATTTCTGGTGCTCTCTGCCTTCCTGTCCCCCTCCTTTGCGTTGTCTTTTTTACACTTAAACCTGCTTCAAAAGTACTTGTGTTTGACTCATTGAGCCAGGGACCAGGAATGCCGCTGAGTTGCACATGGAAACCAAACCATGCTATATCCAAATGTAAAATGCATGAATGTTCTTCATTACTTCTCTTTGAAGGTACAGGAAATTAATGGTGTAGAAAGGGATGGGGGGATGGGGTGGGGTGGGGTGGGGTGTGGTGTGGTGGGGAGACTATTTCTACCAAAGAAGAAAGCATGAAAGGCGAAGGCCATTTGATCTGATATCTTAAAGGCTCCAGAGGTTGTACTGTAGCGTTCTAATAAGCTCTTTGAATGCAACCTTCCAGTGTGTCATTTTACCACAGGGGTCTAAATGAGGCTTTGTCACAAAGGCAGCAAACGGGCCTTGGATGCTTTGGGGGTTTTACCACCAATCAGAACCAGGCTTACTGTTCTGTTGCTACCTGCAAGCTCCACTACCTGAGGTCCTTCTTTTATTTCTTTTTTAGCCGTCACCATCTAAGTGATGGAGTATAATATAATATTCAGCATGGTATTGCATTTCTGAAAAAAGGGCAGTTGTTTTTCTTAAATCTTGAACCCCTTCTTGTTGTTGAAACCACACATTGGTTTCTCTTTTTTGATTCTGGCTACTACAAGCCACCTGAGGTTCTTTTAAAAAAATGTATATATTTATTTTTTAGCCTTCCACCTCCAAATGAAGGAAAAATATTCAGCATAGTATTTCGATCCTCAAAAAAAGAAACAGTTTTTTTAATTTTGGTGGCTGAACTGAAAGTCTGCAGGATTCAAATATGAAAGAAACCCTGCCTTTTCCCCTCAAAGTTTGAATCCATCACCGAGTGACGCAGCAGAGCATCAGGTGTAAAAAAGCAGCGTGTTCACTGCCATCCTTTCACAGACACTGACAGAACCTTTTTATTTCACAGATCAGCGGGCAGCCCTGTTCGTGATGCATGCAAATGAGTTTCACATAACATATCGCTCCCATCAAGGGTGTGGTTGCATTTGCACTTCTATCAAAGCTGTTAACTTCAGTACTTTGAATGGGAAGTGAGATAGTCAGCTTGAAACAGAAGGTGTTTATTGCCAAGCACTCTTTCTTCAGGGAGACCATAGGCCAATAAAACAAACAAAAAAGGGTTCCCTGGCTTCAAACAAAAAAGGTTCTCTCTAAATGTAAATAAAAATACAAATGCTCACCTCCCTAGCCACAATCAAAAACAGGAGAAAAAGGGGGGATAAACAAAATGGCAGGCCTCCCCTACATGGCTTACCGGCTCAACACCGAATCGAGATTTGACAGGACAGAACTGCTAAGCAGTTGACAGCAGTAATATAACCAGGTGGCAGACGACAGCGGGCCACAGCAGACAGCGTTCAGTGGAGAGCAGCACATGGAACTGGTAGCAGAGCAGAGAGAGGAGAGCAACTGCCATGCAGCTCCTCTTTTAAGCATGCAGCCCCTTGATTAGGTCTCCAGGTGTGCCTCGTTTAGGAGCAGCAGAGGTAGTGGAGCAGAGGAGGGTGGAGCCAGGGATCTAGAGGCAGCATACACAAGAGCACATTAGAAAATACATGGGAATGTAACACCCCCACACAGAAAAATAACCCCCCACCGGTAATCAAATTAATTGCGACACAAATCTACATTACCAACCCCTGGAAAGGAAAGGGGTGAGTTTCATCCTGGGTAATGATCTGGCTGGTTTGGTTTCTCTGCAATCTGACAGATTTTGCAGGCACTGGGCCTGGGCCACGTCCCCTTTTAAACTCGACCAGAAGAAGTGTCTACGGACCCTGTCATAGGTTTTTGTAACACCTAAGTGTCCAGACCATGGGTGGTCGTGTGCCAGGGACAGTACATGTTGCCGATAAGCAGAAGGGATGACAATTTGCGTGACGGTGCTCCACTCCCCAGTTAAACCATCTGTTCCACTTACAGATTTCGCTGTATGGGGACTCCACTTTCGCATCAGAACCTCATCCGCTAGGAAATATGGGCTCTGCAGTTCCCCTGCTGTAGAAATGGATGAGAAGTATATAACAAGAGAGCTGTCTGATTTTTTAGCTACCACAAGCGCCTCAGCGTGTCAGCGGGCGCTTCAAAGCAGCCATCATGGGGGCATCCTCTTTTCGGGTGGCCTTTTCCACCACTGGAGCCTCCTTAGGATCGATGGGGTCCTCTTCCTCACCAGCCAGAACAGATGCCATTATCGTATCACTCAGGTCCAGTTCCTCCTGCATCCGGCGAGATTGAGCCCAGGTTGGCACACTAGCGGAGAAAACATTTGGACAGATCTCAAACCGTTCATCCACTTTGGACTCAGGAACCTCTATCATTTCAGGCACAGGACTCACTTTCCCCCCAGCAATGTCATTTCCCATAATGAAATCTATACCTTTGATGGGGAGGGAGGGCCATGCAACCACAGCAAAAACACCACTGACCAACTTTGACCTTACGTGCACATTATGTAATGGAGCTGAAACAGAGCCCATTCCAACCCCCTGTACCAGGCTTCTGGCCCGGCAGGAAGACTTTTTACTCAAGGGTAGGACGTCTGACAAGAGCAATGACCGGGATCCACCAGTATCTCTCAGAATCTTCACCGGCCGCTCATCTTCCCGCTTTCCTGTTAAAGAGACAATGCCATCAAATATGAAAGGTTCAAAGCATGGGTCAGGTTCCTCTTTTTGAGAGCCTTCCTTCCAGACCTTGAGGCTGGACAGTTTTGATCAACCCCATCCTTTTTGGTTTTCTTTCCTCAGACCTGCGTTTTGCTCTGCATTCAGCAATACCATGACCAGGCTTGTGACAGTAAAAGCATTCCCACTCAGCCTTTGGCCCCAAGGAATGTGGTCTTGGCGACTGTGTAGTGGAGAATGTGTTTCTAGACGGAGTAGGTGAATCATCATTTCGCTTGAAGGACTCTTGGGCTGATGAGAACTCACGCTTGACAATGAAGTTACTTTTATGGGTTATGGCAAACTCGTCAGCTACTACTCCTGCATCCTTCAGAGTGGACACCTTCTGCTCATTCAGGTGCACAGAGATTCTGTCAGGCAAACCATTTTTGAACTCTTCCAACAGTCCAAAGTCCGAAACTTTAGTTGATGCACACCATCTATCAAAGAGTGTTGTCTTCTCTCTAGCAAACTCAACAAAGGTCTGATTTGTGGTTCTCTTGTGGCTTCGAAAACGTTGCCTATATGCCTCAGGCACAAGTTCATAGGCACGCAGGATAGTACTTTAAACAATATCATACTGTAGGCTATCCTCTAAAGATAAGGTTGAGCAAACCTTCTGAGCTTTTCCGACAAGCTCACATTGAAGCAGCAAAGGCCAGACTTCTTTGGGCCAGTGCAACGCAGCAGCATTACGCTCAAACACATTAAAGTAAGTATCTACTTCTGACTCTCTGAATGAAGGTACCACCTTAATGTTTTTACTCACATCAAATGAACATGGTTCTGCAGCGGAAAATGATGAATCAGCAGCTAATGGGGCAGAGCCAGTCTGCCGTGAAGCTCCAGCTCCCGCAGTTTAACCTTCTCGTCACATTCTAGCTCCCTAAGTCTAAGAGCTTTCTCAGTCTCAGCATTAAGCTCTAATCTACGAAGCTCAAACTCTGCTTGGCGAGCCTGCCGTCTATCCTCAGTCTCCATTTTTAAGCGAGCCAAAAAGCACTGGGACTGAGTGGAGAGATACCAGACGTTACAACCTTTTTTGGACTTCCACTCTCGCCACCCACTTCTCCCTCACCTCCAGCAGATTTGAGTGGGTCAGCTGCGCTGGATCTGTCAGAGGGAACTGGAGAACATGGTAAAACAGCAATCCCTCCTCCACCAATGTGGTTGCTACCAAAGATTTCAACTCTTCTTTAAGCATTTGTTTGGTGGCATTTAACTGAAAGTGGGCTGCTATACACAACAAATCATCCTTTCTTAAAGTGTCAAGTTCCTCCCAAGTAGGACTGCTCAGAAAGGTATATACATCAAAAATACCGGTGGCCATTTTTACCATTTTTTTTTTTACTCCAAAACAAATGGATCTGGTAGTGGGAAAGTTGTTAATATCCCGGACGAGCCCCCAATTATGTTACGTCCCCTAAATGGTCTAGAGGTAAGGGGAGTAACATATACTAGATCACAGAAATAGAGGAGTCAGGTGTTCAAAAGTAAAGGTGTTTATTGCCAAGCACTCTTTCTTCAGGGAGACCATAGGCCAATAAAACAAACAAAAAAAGGGTTCCCTGGCTTCAAACAAAAAAGGTTCTCTCCAAATGTAAATAAAAATACAAATGCTCACCGCCCTCAAAAACAGGAGAAAAAGTGGGGATAAACAAAATGGCAGGCCTCCCCTACATGGCTTACCGGCTCAACACCAAATCAAGATTTGACAGGACAGAACTGCTAAGCAGTTGACAGCAGTAATATAACCAGGTGGCTGACGACAGCGGGCCACAGCAGACAGCGTTCAGTGGAGAGCAGCACATGGAACTGGTAGCAGAGCCGAGAGCAGAGAGAGGAGAGCAACTGCCATGCAGCTCCTCTTTTAAGCATGCAGCCCCTTGAGGGTGGAGCCAAGGATCTAGAGGCAGCATACACAAGAGCACATTAGAAAATACATGGGAATGTAACACTGCTTGACAAAAGCTTCACCGGTAGTTAAGATTAACTGGGACTTAATGTTTTGGTGATTTGTCTGTCAATATATCGGTGTGACTAAGAGTTTACAAAGCTCACCCTGTGTTCCAATACCCATACTTACCTGCTATTTCGTATTGTAGAAAAAGATTTAGGATGTCCCAACTTGTGGTCAAGTGCAGCATGCTTAAAAAAAACCCTGCCCTGCTACATCCAGTCTGGACTTTTATTGTTGAAATCGGCATGCTTTTTATGCAATACAGTGCGCAGAAATGACACAACCGGAAGTGACAGAGTGATAATACTCTCATTAAAAGCTCTAACATTTGGCGCATAGTCATAGAATAGTTGTAATTCTGAAAATGTAATAAACACCTTTTCTGCATCTCGATTTGCTTTTGTTTATGGCTTTGTGGCGTTCAGCATTTTTTTTATCTGATGCATGATTTGATAGTAGGGGTGTAACGGTACACGTATTTGTACCGTACCGTGACGGTACAGGCACGTATTTGGTGTTACAGAGGTGGACCGCGGTCCGTTCGTGGCGTACATAACGTTATTATATGGCGAATGTACAGGCTTGTTTTGCGGTGTGGAACTTAAAACTTGTCGTCGGAGTTCCCCCCGGACCATTTAGCCTCCGGCTCGGCTCGCACGTGCGCAGTAGCAGCCAGCGATTGAGTCTATTAGCTCCATGGTGAGCATGAGGGTCAGGCAGTGTTAGCAACTTAGCCGCAATATTCAGCGACTTTTCAGATCCCTCTGGCGACTCTTTTTTTTTAAAGCGACCAGCGACCAATCTTGCTACTTTTTCTGGTGTTATTGGTGACTTTTGGAGACCCTGTGCTGTCGCTAAAGCATGTATTGCTCTTAACACTTCTAAACGAGCAGCGGGTGCTCAACGGCCACTCCCCCGTTCCCAGAGCACTGACAGGCGGCCGAGTCCTCACGCAGCAGTCCCTCCCAACTGCAGTCAGAGCAAGAGATACACACCTCTCCGCTCTAGTGTTCCGTTTGCATCACTATTAAGGCTGTAACATACTCCGCGAGAAGAAAGAACAAAGTTCTCGGTGACAGAGCTGCGAGAAGTTCTTTCTGGTCTGACATTACATACTTCACGAGAACTCAACTGCCGAACTCCTCACCGCGGCGCATTGTTACCATGGAAATTTGACTCAGTAGCGCCAGCTGATTTCACTTCGCTTTCCTCATTGACTTCAGACTGACCAATCACACAATAGTTTTCGGACAAGCTGCGAGAAGAAAGTTCGGCACGGGTGATGTGTCGAGAACAAGCTGCGAGAACAGCTAAACAAGAGCTGAGAGAAGAAAATGACGTCATTTTCTTCTCGCAGCTCTGTCACCGAGAACTTTGTTCTTTCTTCTCGCGGAGTATGTTACAGCCTTTAGCAGTTGTAGTAGCAGCGTTCCCCCTCTTTTACTGTCTATGAGTAGTGCAAATCAAAATGTTATACAGTGCTATCAAACAGAGCGAACTGCATGGGCATGGCGAAAGACAACAGGAAACCGGAGCGCGCTGGCGCCCCCCTGTCATTCAAATCCCGTTTGAGGGATAACTTCGGATTCCAGGTGAATTATGAAAACAGTGATAGACGTGTGGAACAATGTCGGCACACAGGTTATTGTTTCACCGCAATCGCTTATGTAGGAGGCAACACGTCGAACATGCATGCGCATTTGAAAAGGCACCATCAGGTGTTTGGCTACTCTCACCATTACTGTGAAGAAAAACGAGCTGGGCAAAACCCAGACATTATTTTCTTTTTTATACTGAATATAAACAATCTGTCATTTAATTAATGCTGCAGTAGCACTTTTATTTTATAATTTTTATATATAAGAGCTCTTTAGAGTTTAAGAGAGCTGCAGCAATATTTTATTTTTTTTAAGTCAAAAAGACCCTTAAATATGACATACCCTTTGTTTACACCAGCTTACAGAGCCTGCTGAGCATTAACACTATATTTTTTTCATTGCAATTTTAGTTTATGCTGCACCTACACTAGTATTTAATAAGTATTTTATTTATTGGAGAATTGCAGCAGTATTTTTATATTTGTTATGCATTTTATTTATATCAATCAATCAAACTTTATTTATATAGCACTTTTCATAGAATCAAATGTAACACAAAGTGCTTAATACAACTCCCCCCCACACCCCCCACCCAGAGATATGCATACATGCAAAAACATTCCCCCTCCCACCCATCCATACCCCAAAATAAGAAATTCATTAAAAACAGGAAGTGCGCTGAGGAAACGCCATCATCAGAGAGAAAACACTAGAGACTGTAAAACTAAAACAATTCAAAATAAATATATGTTACTGTCAGCTAGTTACTGACAGCTAAAGCTGTTCATTCTCCGTTAACTATGAACCGTACCGTACTGTACCGTACCGTGACTTCAAAACCGAGGTACGTACCGAACCGTGACTTTAGTGTACCGTTACACCCCTATTTGATAGGTATTACTATGAGGCCGAGCATGGCACTTTGTGATACATGGCACTTGTTGTGGTCTTGTTGTTTTTGGCATATTATTCTATATTATAGTATAGTGTATTAGTGTATAAAAAATATGTAATTTTTTGGATAAAATGTTGTCACCACTGCAGTTTATTAGTCTGTTATGGAATGGACTGTTGAGAATATGTTGGTTTAATTTTGTTTTGAAGAAGTGTTGGTGTAGTGTAAACAGATTAGTTGATTAAATCGTCTCCTGGGGGAAGAGGCGGGGGGGAGATGAAGTACCACAGTTTTGATTGCGACAGTTTCTGTTGATAAGCTGCAGCAACATTACAAGCTTTATTTTTATCTTGAGTGTGGCCTTCGACTTACCCGTGCACACAGAAAAACTATAATTTTTCAACTTATTTAATGCACAGAAACACATTTAACGACATCCTGTGCTCCACCACCATTGTATAACATTCGGCCAAGTTTAATTTGCCTGTTCTGGATGCAGATGTGCAGTGTTCAGGTGTTGTCAGCTATGTAGGAAGAGCTGCAAACTGGGTCAGAAAGTTCACTTCCAGGCTTGGTGTAGACAGCATTTTCTATTCTTGTTCTTTCTTTTGCATTCATGCAAGAATTTTCTCTGTGTGAAAACAGAAAATGTGTTTATGCAAATGCTCGACATGTTTTTATGTTTCAGCACAATCCGAGTCGTGAGAGCATGAAAGAGAATAGAATTTGCTGCCTTCCTGGAAAGGTATTATATGCTGCGACAGCCTTGTTGGTTTTGTTATTTATTTTGAAAAGGTTATGTTAGCAGTCGCTGAGCTTTGTCTGAGTCGGCCTTTCCTCACATTTTAATTTGTCAGGTGTGCCTTCGTTGTTTTCGCTGAAATAAGAAGCACCACCTATCAGGGATCATGTTTCAAAATAGTAGCACATTTCTGAGGATTATCACATTATTATTCACACAAAACTGAAAACGGCTGTTCTCTACATAAATAAGAAAACCTACCCTCCATATGTTTTGTTGCAACATGTAGGCTTAGTTCAGCTCTCCCCTCCCCCTCATTTTGTAAATTTTACTTGAAAAAACACACATTTTATATTGGGGAAATGGGCAAAAATACAGCAACTTAACTGAAATTATATATCTTACTTAACTTTAAAATTCCTTTCCTGTGTATTTGATATTTCTTTGCATTTATACCTTCTTAGGTCTTTTTTATGATCACAGAAATGAGAAAGTTGGTGGTTACGGCCACAATTAAAGTAAACACAACAAAGCTGCTTACAGTTGTTAAGGTACACTGCCAAACTCGTTCAACTGATCTGTCCTAAATCATCGAACATAAGGCTGCAGTGTTTCGGTGTGTGAAGTATGGGGAAAAAACATCACCATGCTTCTAACTAAACGTGTGCCTTTACCATTGCATATACTGTGGGGAAAGTCAGAGGAGATAACTAGGAAAAGAGACGGATACTGGTTCTAATTGAGGCAACAGAGAGCGACGTTTTATTAAAAAAGTAATATGAAATGGTGCAGGTACTTTTTCCCTTTTCCAGGCTGTTGAGAGGCTGGAGCTGCACAGAGGAAGAGTGACAGAGGTGTTCAGCTCTAATAGCTTTTGGATCTGGCAGCTCTCCCACAGGTGCCAAAGAGAAGAGAGAAACTCGATCTCAATCAGCCTTTTTCTGTAATGATAATGAATATTTGAATTAGGGGTCGGAGGACTGGGAAGTGTGTGTGTGTGTGTGTCTGTGTGTGTGTGTGTGTGTGTGTGTCTGAGTTTCTCCTGGTGACAAATGAGATGGAGAGGTCTGACCCTGAGCTCCTTCACTAGAGAAGTAGCCAGCTAGCATGCATATCAGACATGATAGGATACCTTTTTTATTTAGCCCTCAACTTTGCCAATTGGGAGGCAAAATATACATTTTTTTTATTTCATAAATCAAACATGATGCAATGCTACAATCAATTTTGTTTTAATGCATAAATGATTAAATGGGCAAACACTATTTCCATTGTGTTGGGAAATAACGTTATGTGATGCTATGAAGCGGCAGCTGATGTATCTGCTGATTTTTGCAAATGTTAGCATTGGAAAAAAATGTCCCACTTGACCAACACCTTCCTTCAAATGTTGTACTTTTTGATATCCACCTGTGGTAGGGAACAAGATGAGGATAGAAAACAACAACACTTCAATTAAAGGTTTTAATTGTGTTAAATGTTGTGCTATCCACATGTATCCCTCCTAAGCCAACAATGAAATGTTTCCAAAACATGTCTAACAGTGGAGAGCGACAACATGCAGTGTTTGTTGTATTGGGAATGGCCATGCTGAGGAGTAGATTGTCGTATGTTCACTTTAGCGTGGGAGCTTTAGGTTCTGGTGCACTTGGGTCAATTATTACCTTTCCTGCAGAAATGCTGGCAACTTTCTTTCTTTCTTTCTTTCTTGCACCCATCATTATGTTGTGCATTTGGCATTTTTATACATGCATCTGCATTTGTGGCTGAGGGCTCATGAGCTCGCCTTCCTGACAACTTCTGCCTCCATTGTCCTTTTAATATGAATAAAAAGGTTAATTCAAGCAACAAAAGGTAAGAGGTTATTAAAGTAAAATCTGGTGTTTATACTCAGCCTAGGCTCTGTAAACTATTATGAAAATAAAAGGGGCCCCTGTAGCTTGCAACATGCCTGTTTACAGAGCCTAGTATTAACACAGGATGTTTTTTAGAGGTAGCGGATCAAGAGGAGATATTCACTTATTTCAGACAAAGTGATTTTGACAACAAGCATTCTCCAGAAATCACTTCCTGCCATCTTCCATTGAAGTGATGCGACATACTTTGTGCCTAGACCAAAGCATCTGAATACTGGAGTTGCGGGAGGTAAAATTAGCCCAGTGTTGTGAGACACGATGTTCAGAGCCCTTCCCTCTGAGATAATGTCGAACAGTTTCTATAACCACACACTGAGATGCACTGGCTCTCTATCTTGCTTGTATAATGACTCGTCTGGGGCCATATTTAAATCGGTAGGATAGAGAATCGCTGTTTAAACATGTAAATCTTTGGCTACAACTGAAGGGACTCGCTGATTCTGAATCTAGGATTACTCCAAAAGATATCCAGTCAGTTGTGTTGTTTGAGAAGTGTCAGTGAATTCAGTTTTGAGAAATGCCATATCCGCAGTTAATGGCATCTAACACGTTTTGCCTTCGACCTGTCATCATTTCTTTGACATGTCGACACGTAATTGGTTGAGGTGAGGGGACTCTAACCTGAAGGATGACCTGTACGGTATGCATGAAAGCGTTCTCTGTGAACCTTTTTGAGGCTAATCAGGCAGTCACGTAAAGTTCTTTGGCTCAGTAAAACGGGGAATTCAGAAACAAGCAGTCAAGATTAAAAGACAAAAGCCGTGTAACAATACACTGCAATAACACAATAGACAATACGACAGGTAGAGGCGCGGTGACTAAACAGCTGTTTTGAAGTTGACCAAGCAGTGTGTCGTCTTCCCAAAAACCCAGTGTGAGAGGACATTAGGTCCTCAATACAGCTGTATCCAACATTATTTTGCATTCTTCCTTTTGGTTAGAGAACTTCAGTTGTAAGATTTCAGTGGGCTGTTTTCTGCATGGCAATGCCATTAAGCCAGCTATTCCCTCTAAGGGCTGTTGTTTATAGCTGCTCTGCTAGTGTTACACAGCGCGCACACAGCCGGCTACAGTACAAATGGTGATCTAATTTGGAATTTGTTCATAATATCGATTTTAGAGCTGCAACGATTAATCGACAAATCGATTATTAATCGATTATTAAAATAATCGACAACTATTTTGATAATCGATTAATCGTTTCAAGTAATTTTTTAATAAAACATTTCCAAATTCTCTGATTACAGCTTCTCAAATGTGAATATTTTCTGGTTTCTTTAATCCTATTATGACAGTAAACTGAAATATCTGTGTGTTTTGGACATAACAATACATTTGAGGACGTCAACATGGGCTTTGGAAAATTGTTCAACATTTTTCACCATTTTCTGACATTTTACGGACCAAAACACTAATCGATTAATAATCGATTAATCGAGAAAATAATCGACAGATTAATCGATTATCAAAATAATCGTTAGTTGCAGCCCTAATCGATTTTGTGTAGTGGCACTTCCGCAATTGAGTCGTTAAAGGAGATTAGCTGCTGCTAAATCGGCCCCTTTATTAACCAGAGGATGAGGAACGACACCGAGGAGGCCCTACATTAGCAAAACAGATACCATCAACTGCAGTTGGAGCACTGTTGGCACAACGGCCTGTGCTTTGCATAAAACACATTAGCCCAACGTTTCCCAAGAGGCAGCAGGAAGCAAAAGTAAAAAGCAGCCTGATGAACAGTTGATTGCAAACATATATAAGACTCACGGCCTATAAATGTACTGTGTAGGAGGAGCGTTCACTGCTCAGTAATGGTGATTAACGTGCACAATGTGAGCCAGGAGCCACTGTGAAGAAATGGGAGTTCTTCCCACGTTAGCCAGGAGGCTTCGTTTAGATTTAGTCCAGTCAGTGCACTGCAGCTCAAAGAGTCTCTTCAACTTAACAAAAATTCTGACCCAAACTCACAAATGTACATCGAATAGTATATATGTATATATATTATATATGTATATATATTTTGGTGCCCTAGGTTTTGGTCATGCAACATGCTTCATATAGTTGGCAGATTATGTGTGATTCACTAACAAAATAGTTGTATTTCCCTGCTGTTACGCGCTCTGCAGTCCTTCCTACATCCCTATCCTGTCCTCGGACCTATTGATAAACTGTTTCTATAAAACTGCAAGTCTGAATGACAATTCATTTAGTCTCTGGAAGGAACATTTGTTGTCCAACTGCTGAATTATTCAGAGGAAAATCTCTTTAGGCCACTTTGGCTGAATATAGGCCTATTTCCAACAAATGACTGAAACTGTGCAAAACAGAAAAGTATGTACAGGTAAATAAGCGGGAGGGATTAAAGGGAATATCTGGGTTGTCATTAATACAATTTCTGTAATTCTTGTTTCAGATACGTACTCCCCTTCCTTTATATATATATTAGGGCTGTCAAGCGATTAAAAAAAATAATCTAATTAATTACAGGCTCTGTGATTAATTAATCTAAATTAATTGCATACTTATATGACACTTTTATACCTGTTTGTAAACAGCTGTATAGCCTACTACAGTTTGTTTCTCTGTCTCTCTCGCGCGCGCTCACTCTCCGTCTCTCGTAACTTCTGTCTCCTCCCCTCAGCCAGCTTTATACATGAACTAGCGCCGAATTTTCTCAAAAAAACAAGCAGACAAAATTACGACTTTCCATCTCCCACAACAGACAGCGCTGCACTGCCACCATTTTGTAGCCTACTCATAGGAAAAAATATTGACACACACACACACACACACACACACACACGGGGCGGGTGCTAGACAGCTAGCAAACAAAATTGGAGGAAGATTGAGAGATAGGCCTACTGTTTTGAACATTGTTGCACCCACTAAATCAATAATGCACGGACACTGCGGAGAATTAAGTAAGATGTCTTCCTACCTTCATGCATCCCATAAACCGTCCATAGAGCCCTCGAGTCGGCCCCTTTCCCCTGCTTCTCTCTTTACCTTTCTCCGTTTAACCCCCGCGCCCGGCCAGGCAAGCTACAGGTGCAGCTCCGCATCACTTTTGCACCAGGTCAAAGGGCATTATAGAAGTGCGATTAATCTGCGTAAATTCTTTTAATCGCGTTAATTTTTCTGTGATTAATTAATCGAAATTAACGCGTTAATTTGACAGCCCTAATATATATATATATATACACACACACACACACACACACACACACACACACACACACACACACACACACACACACACACACACACACACACACACACACACACACACACACACACACACACACACACACACACACACACACACACACACACACACACACACACACACACACCAAAAATTCACACAGAACGAGAGAAGGGGAAGATTTCTTTCTTGGTCCTTATTGTATTTACTTGTGATGTAATACAATCTAATCACATCTTGGTGACTTTGGCCTGGGCAGCCATACATAAACTCTGCAAGGAGAAGTGAGTATGCACACATTGCAGTTTCTCAAACCTAATGTAAGTGATATGGGAACGCCTAGAGGTGAGGCTTTGTTTTCACTCACGGTCCCCTAGAACAATATGAGGCTGCTGTTGGTGTTCCATTATTTCTCTCTCAGTGGTTCAAACCAAAAAATTCACTCCCAAGTCTTTGATCATCAAAACAACGTATTTTTCTGCTGCCAAAAATAGTGTTTTATATTCATGGCAGGTGAAAGCTTTGGTGATTTTAAAAACTGTTATGCAAGTACATGTTATTAATGGAGCCCTGGTATTGAGCGCACTGCTTAGGTGTGATCAAAGGAAACGGTGCAGGTCAGGACTTGGATTCACTGGAGAGATGCAGTCTGCGGCCCGCCTTGACCTATTTGTCTGAAGCTTCGAGCTCGTTAACTGACCAGGTTTTCGCTTACTGTATCATTCTGGTTTAGCCCCAGTCAGGTCGTTATGATTTGAGCCAAGCAGAAAGACAAAACCAATACTGTCTTGACTCATTTGCCCGTTTCTTGGATTTGCTGTGAACCCCCCCCCCCCCCCCCCCCCCCCACCGGCAAACTGCTGCTTTAGTAATGAAGGGCAAAAGGAAATGGAAGGTAGACCTGAAGGGATGTTTTTAAAGTAGACCGACAGTAAAATGGGACATGAAGTAAGTGGGTTAATCTGTGACTCAGTGCTTAAGTCTGTAATACAGCGGTGAATATAAAATGATTGTACTGTAGAAAAAGTGACTTTACGTACCATGTCATAAAAATGTCAAATTCACAATTGAGCACTTATTTCTAATTTACCACTGACTTTCTCCCTCCTTAATTCTTTATTCTGTCTCCATGATTTACTTTAGTAATATTTTCCAAGCTATATCTGCCCATGGCTGTGTGTTTTTTAGTGATCGGTGACCAAGACACTCGTTGGGTGCTGAGGAAAATCAGTGACACGCTGGAGGTCATCATGAAGAGGATGGATGCTATGTCCAAACTGGGTAACACCACAGACAGCCACAGACTGGATGAGCTCAGCTCAGCCCTGGACAGGTACACACTCTTGGTTTTTAAGGCATATCATGTGTGTTTTTATATTTGATAAAGCACATCACCAGCAGAAACATTAGGAAAGGAGTGTGTTCCTCTCTTTCTTAAATCATTGTAAAATAAAAAAAACTCAGAAAGTAACTTACATAAGGCTTATGGTTTAATGCACCTATTGGAAGTTGCTTTGGAAAAAAAGTTTCTGCCATAAATGTTATGTAATTTATTGTACTGGAAGTCAAGTTGGTGTGTATTCGGAGGACATTTCTATGTCAATAATGTCTGTGTATGGGGCCATGGAGCAAAACATGATGTTTCTACTACCGCAGTGATTTAAAAGTTGAGTTTGAGCCATATGACTCCGGTAGAACATTTTAATTTTGCTGATGAAATTACAAAATGTTTGGTATTGTGTTGGAGGTGTTTACTGCTGTGGATTAAATGCATACTCCTAGAAAGATACTGAAAGTAAGCTGGGCGAAAGCAGCAGCTCAAAGACGCAGCGTCTTAACTTGAGGTGGTTGGCAGAACTACTCATTCTTCTGCTCAACTTGTTTGCCGAAGGTGAATTTCATTGGCATATATAAAAACCTAGAGGCTGTAAAGGACCGGAGAGATAGTGTGAATAAAATAAGGGTGCCAAGTGTAGAGCCCGTGGGGCATTCCAGTAGAGCAGGCCCACACTGTGAGAAGGGACTTGTGCCCTGGAAACCTGGTGTGAAAGAAGATATGTGTTAGAACAAAGCTAATCCCTCTCCCTAGGCAGCTCGAGAAATGAAATACTATAGATACATAGTCTTCCTGGACAAGTTAAACTAGCAAGCCGAGGTTGGGGGTGCTCTGCGGTTGCCTGGCAACAGACCTTTTCTCATACCCGGCCGCACCTGCTCAGGGTTTGAGGAGGGGATGCTCATCTCTCTCTTCTCTACAGCCCAGGAAATATCTCTTCTTAAAGAGCTCAGTAGAGCCTGCACTGCCACACACAATAATGATATCCCCTCTGAAAATATATTAAAAGGCATGGTAACAGTATAAGCAATTTGCAATATGTCTGGCCACCCCTAACTGCTACGGACTGCAAATAATGAACAATGACAGAATAGGAATATCACCCCATCTGACCTGATTCCTGATTTTAATGGCCAGGAGGGAAAATATTTATTGTACTCTGGCCAAAACTCGGCATATAATTATTTTATCTGCACCTTCGTACAGAATTAAATACTCCCTACAAGCTGCCCTGTGGATATGCTCGGTCATATAGCTCTAACAATCATTTAATTGGCCTCGCTAGGACTAAACTGAAAATGTTACAATGACAACGGCCAAATAGTTTAATAAAAAATAAATATCTAATTTTATACTTCTTGGCTTCATTTTACCTGACTCGATCTGTATGGCGCAGTGTCGGGGAGGATAGCGTGTGATCAACAAGCAGGAACAACTTTGCCCAACTGGTATACTGGTAAAAGCAATTAGGTTGTCATCTTGCTCTTCAACAGCTTGGAGCATATATGGGGTAGCCTGGTGCTACCTGACCATCGTACTTCATTTCATTTGTACAGAAGGTCTGGAACTGCTCTATTTGGCAAACGTTTACTCACTTGGAGGCGGGTGTCTGTTGAAGTTTAAAACTATTGGATCTGCCCAGTGCCACTCTGGATCAGCCAACCAATCGCATAACATTTGGTCGTGACGTATTTGGATGAGAAAGGTTGTAGGCATCCATACTTTCCCGAGCAGATGCGCTGGAACACAGACAGGTCGGAACTCGGAACTACCAAGTCGGACATTTCCGAGTTCCGAGTATAAAGAACGCAGCATTCAACTAAAACTGGAGCGCGACTTCGACGTCATTGTTCTCAGCCACTTCGTCTGTTCGCTGATTGGACACTCAGAAATCTGTTCGAGCAGGATCCCACTAATACACCCCAGCCCCAGACTGACTACTGAAGGGAAAATTAAATTTGGGCGGAAGTAGGTAGCCGGTGCGGAGCCAGGCTATATCTGGGGTCCCTGCAGTGTAAAAATGGCTGTGAGAGACCACAACTGTCTGCTTGAATAAGTAAAAGCTTTTGTGCCATTGCAGTGTGTGTGTGTGTGTGTGTGTGTGTGTGTGTTTGTTGTACTCGTTGTAGGTCAGTCTCTTTTGTGTAATTGGCTATAAAAGGACCTGACCGTCAATCTGAAGGATAGACGTTAAGGTTTGCCTACCACTTGCCTCCTAAGCACTACGTGGAAAAAAATTATATTGGGGTTATGTTAACTTATGCATATGAGCTCAGTTAAATTGCTTTTCTACAGGCACACACGTAGAAATACATGCTGCCTCAAGGAAAAATCTGGGTTACTGCTCTAATCATTTGTTCCCTGAGATTACATATTCAATATAATGAGCAGTATGAATCCTCATAACAAGAGAAACTCATTAGAATTATTAATTTGAGTGTTTGTTTTCGTGCAAAACAGGGCAATGATACAGCCGGTCCATCAGTATCTGTTTGGTGGGTTGTTACATAGGCAGCACACACACCACTGAAGTCATTCAGAGATTTACTTTGGATCTGCTAACGTGTGGCGTTGGCCTGCCTTCTATCGGTTTAATGGGATCCGGCAGTTACTGCAAACATACAGTAGTTAGTTTTACCAGAAGTGCTCAGTATAAGTAAGCATTTACAAGCTTTCCTCGTGTAAAATAATCAAAATACTGTTCGACAACAAACAGTTTGAAAATAAGTTGATCAAATAATTCTCCAGAGATGTTACAGATTTTCAAAGTATATTGGCAGTATAACACTGCACTATAATATAAGCTGCAAACCCTACTGTCTTCATCTCCCCTGTTTTTTATTCTTCTTCTCCGTTGTATTTTTAATTTTGGTTCCAGCTTATTCTGCCGACAGCTTTTAGGTCACAGAGGTCGAGTGCAGTCAAACACATTTGCTTAACAACCCTGATTGTCTTTTGTTTTTCCCCTGGAGAAGCTCTTTAATATTCTGAGTAACCTTTTCTTTATCTTTTTTTTTCTATCTCAACCAATAAATGATCTGTCGGTGTTTTAGAAGATATTTTGATTTCATGCCTCAAGTTCTAGACAATTAGCCTTTCTTCCACAAATTAGAGCTGTGAAGGGTGGAAAAACAACAAATACTGCTGGATGGGAGAAAGCTATCAAATTAATATAGTGTCCTCTTTATTTTGAAGGCACCTGATTTCAGTTTAGATGGAATTTGGGTCATTGCAGGACGGTTGTTCCTGCAATATTTTTAGAAATGTATCTTCTCGTGTGTGTGTGTGTGTGTGTGTGTGTGTGTGTGTGTGTGTGTGTGTGTGTGTGTGTGTGTGTGTGTGTGTGTGTGTGTGTGTGTGTGTGTGTGTGTGTGTGTGTGTGTGTGTGTGTGTGTGTGTGTGTGTGTGTGTGTGTGTGTGTGTGTGTGTGTGTGTGTGTGTGTGTGTGTGTGGTGCATGATCAGGATACAGCCTATTGGGCTTGTGGAGCGGATTCAGGCCATCGCCCAGAACATGTCTGACATGGCAGTGAGGGTGGAGCAGATCCTAAAAACTTTGAAAACTGAACCAGTGGCCAACACCAGAGGTACGAACACAAACACACGCACACACGCACACACACACACACACACCAACCACACACACCTGGAGAATACTGAATATACCTGTTCAAACCAACCTGCCCCCTTCTATCCATTTTAAATCCATCCAATCTCAAAACACTTTTCCTCTCTGCCCCCGAAAGCCTTGATGCAGTCCAACACTTGAATGCACAATTCGTGTATTTTTACTTCGGCTGCACTTTCTGGTTGATCATATAGAACATGACAGACATTATCCATGGCACGTTAACCGTTCAAATAGCATGCCACTGTTTGTGTGTGGGGGGTCGTGGGGGGCAGCACCATTGTTCCATTGTTGCAGCCATATCATAATAACCACATAACGACAGAATGTTTAAAACAGTATGATCTATAGTTAGATCCAGGCCTGTCGGCTCTCTTGTATTAGCCTTCATTCTCAATTTCTGTATTGGCAAGCACGATTTAATTCGCAATTCAATTCCTCCCAGCCTGTATCCGCTGCGTTGCACTGAAAGCTTATTCAACTCACTGTCTCATTAAAACGTGTCGGACCATTTGTATGTTGTCATGATGTCTGCTGGTTCAAATAAGGGCTAATCTTGACGTGGCTTAGTTTTGACAGTGGAATGCAGTAGCACGTTTCCAAATCGTGAGAGTTCCGTTATCATGCTAATCAGACTACAATGGCTGGCAATAATTTAGTCTGTGATTGTGCTCTTTAAACACTTGCAAGGATGCTGGTCGAGGCACTTCAACTGCTCCTTTATTAATTGGCTAGGCTAGTGCCACGCGTCAAGGAGAAGCGGAGGGAGAAAGGAAGGAAGGAAGTACAGGGCAGAAAGAGAGGAAAAGAAGAGAGAGGGATTCAGTCAAGAAGGGGAAGATGGGAGAGAGGGGAGGGGAGTATGATTTTTATGAATCACACTAATGCAATCTATCTATAGTACATCTGATGAAGAGGAACAAAGACTGGGCCAATCAGCAGGGGAGGGCAAGCTTTTAGAGGAGCTTGTTAGCTACCTCTCCTCTCTAATTTATTTCTGCTCTTCCCAAAGGCAACAGGATATATGCTTTTAATGCAGAAGACAAACAGTCTGCGTGCACAGGCGGAATGCTATTAAGACCTACAAGATCCACTGTAGTCTATTTATACACAAAGTGAATGCTGGGTGTAGAATTTCAAAATGCAACCTTACATACAATCTGATATATTCGCCAATTTTAAATACAAAACTGGTTCAAGAATTCAAGATAGCCTTATTGTTATTGCCATTGCATGTACTACACATGGAGAGAAATAAAAAAGGCTACTTTTTACACTACACACACTGAGTACATACACTAAAAAACGTTGATACTTTGAATTGGTAAATACCCTGTATTTTTCTTTTTCTCCAGTTAGGGATGGAACATTAGGACAGT
This sequence comes from Ammodytes marinus, assembly GCF_949987685.1. Classification (NCBI taxonomy): domain Eukaryota; kingdom Metazoa; phylum Chordata; class Actinopteri; order Uranoscopiformes; family Ammodytidae; genus Ammodytes; species Ammodytes marinus. The sequence goes on along the minus strand of NC_137220.1, from coordinate 15,745,973 downwards.
GCGAGATTCCTAAAGATCCCCGTTATCCCAACTGTGCCAGCAAGATGGATGTAAGTCTTCGTCTCTCACTTAAGTCCAAATAATTTCCCCTTGGAGAGAAAATAATCCTTTCTCCTCCCTGGGTAAATCACATGCATTTTATATAATAAGATAAGAGAATGCATGAAGGCTCCTGGTGGATAATTTGGTTGTTTGGGGCAACATATTGTTCAAGGTTGAAAGCAAAGAAAACAACAAAGCAACAAAGTAGGGATTTAAAAACACAATGTGTCCATAGCTTGTATGAATTACAGCCTTTAGTAGCTGTAGCCAATAACAGTCTGTACTGCAAAGTGTGCTGAAATGTCAGAAACCTTCAAGGCTTTAAGATACAATGTGCAAGAAATATGCACTTTCACTTCGCACACATGTGCAAGGTGCGCTGTGGTTTGTTCTATCATGTTTATGTAAGCCTCCATAAATATGCAAGTGAGTCACACAATATCAATGCACAGTACACATTTGTAATTGGAGTAAGTTTGGGTAAGTGAGGGCTGAACAGGCCACCTGTTTTGCCATTACTGAACAACTTCAGGCACTTTTTAATAGAAAACAGTGTACTTTAAGTGCTGTCAGCAAAAACATAGAAGACACTCCACTCTATCCTCTTGGAAGAAACCCATAACTCTGTCAATTATGTGGGGAACTTGGCCTCAGTGCAACAAACGTTCATTTAGTCAGCTTAAGCCAAAAGACATCTGACCAGAGGAAGACGTCTCTGTTTGTATATGTGTCTGTACATTGATTATATTGTCAACCTCTCATTGTATTGTCTTCACACCTGGTGGGTGTGTTGCTGAGGAACCAAGGGAGTGCCTTGCAGTGTGAAGTTGCTTGTATCAGCGGTTCTGTAGAAAAACCGCAAACTCCTAGTCAAGCCAGCGGCTACCGTAACAGAGCACGTCTGACCGACACTGCACTAGTAGAATAATTGGCTTTTTAAAAGTTTTTTTTATCTATGTCTGTGTCTTTATAATAGAGGACCAGGGACATCAAATTGAAGTTGATTGAATAAGAATGACAGCCAAGTGCCCAATTGGCTGTTCCAATGATGAGTGGACACATGGGATAACCTTTAATCCAGCCTGTAATTACACCTCCTTTTTAAAGGTAGAGTTGGTGTCCTTACTGCGTGTGCCCTAAAGAAAAAAAATCTGGTGTTAATACATAGCCTCGGCTCTGAAAACCGGTATGTAAACAAAGGTTATGTAGATAAAGGGGCCCACCACAGCTAGAAACTTGCCTGTTTACAGAGACTAGATCGTGAGGAGTTTTTCACTGCTTTTGTCAATGATTTTGACATGAAGCAATCTCCAGAATTGCTTGACTCCACCTTTTGTAAATGCAATAGTTTGCTAATAACTAAGTATTTCCCTGAAGGCTTTTTTTTCTTCTTTGCCTTCCAGTGGATGCGGGACCGTTGGACCTCGGACCCCTGCTACGCCTTTTATGGCGTGAACGGCTCTGATTGCTCCTTCCTGGTCTACCTGAGTGAGGTGGAGTGGTTCTGCCCCCCACTGCCCTGGAGGAACCTGACTGCTACACCCTCCCTCATACCTCCGCCCAAGAGACGGGTAACACCACTTTTTTGTATAGTTTATTTCGTTTAAAATTCCAAACAAAGGGGGGAAATAGATACTACTTTGATACTTTTTGATTTAGGAAAAGTTTTTGTCTTTTTGTTGCGGAAGAAAGTCCTGGAAGAAGTGTCATGATGGTTTATTTTGTTAGTATTGTCCACTACTTCCGGTGTCTGCTCTTTTTTGTGTTAATAATAGTGTCATGCAAGCCTTTTTGGGCAAGGGCATATTGTTTATTCATGACAAAATAATGTAAATCAATCAATATAAATGGAAAGAAGGGTGACAGTTTAACAGAGGTAAAACCATTGCCACTGTCATAGTACTGAGGCTGAAGGAGCGTGTCATTGTCGCATCACTTGAGATTTCTGTTTGGTTTCATACCTGAGTGTGACAGGATTTTGTTAAAAAAAATATGTATATAAAACAGTTTGTTCACATATCAACAAAGGTTTTCAATCTATTTAGCAATGACAAGGATGTAACGGCAGGATCAGGAGGACACAGGCGCGGAGACAGTATCAGTTTTAAGAAGATTTATTTTGGAAGTAACCAGCAGGGGGTTAGGACCGTGATCTGGGGGGAGGCTGGCTGTCATGGGGCTCCAGGGAGAGAGCAACGGGGCAAGTCCAGGGAGCTGAGTGTGAGCAGGCTAGAACAGGCAGGCAGAGGGGTCCGGGAGGAAGTGCTGGCGGGCGAGGGCTGGAGCTGGTGGTTGGAGTCAGGCCGGGAGAGCTGTGGCAGAAAAAACAGGAGTTAGCCAGGAAAAATGCAAAAAGCGGAGCTGCAAACAGGTTAGCTTAGAGAGAGGACTGACTGTGTGGAAACAGAATCTACCATCTGGCAGTGTCTGGAAGGTAGGGCCGGGTATATGAAGAGCAGTTGATTGATGATTGATGGCAGCTGTGAATGCTGGTGATTGACTCCAGCACACCTGACTCCAACCCTGCAATTAGACCAGCACATAGACAAGGGTAAAAGGGAAAAACAACACAAGGGCTTGAGGCCCAAGCAGGATCATAACAAAGGAACCCAGAAAAAAAGAGAGAGATCTTTAAAGGAATACTTCACCCATACGGAACCAGCGTTCTATCATTATAAAATAACTATTATAATATAATGAATGAGGTTTTTCTTCCCTCAGTCTTCCCTTAGTCTTCCCTTGGCCCAGCTGTCCTGTTAATCCTAACCCTTACTGTGATGTCACAAGAAGGAAACTGTAGGGTTAGACAGTGAGACCATAAAACACTCTTTCTGTCTTTTCTCAGGCTAAGATGATCCGATTTAATTTTTTTTGCACATTTATACTAAATAGGATCTCCGAGTTCAATACACCTTCATGTTCCAACCGGTGAAGTAGGCCTTTAAGGCTACACCTTGTCTCACAGGGTCGTTGGTTCTTTCCCATGTGCCATTTCTGTTTGCCTTCCTGTATCATTATTATAATTCAATCTCCGACATATGATGCACTGTGCTTACAATAACTCCTCAAGGTCTACCACACCTGTCACCTCCTCCCAGTCGGTGTCCTCCACAGCAAAGTACTGCAGTGCCAGCAAGACTCATCTTACCTTCTGCTCTAATTGCCATCCTGTTCTCACCAAGACATATCCCATGGGTACTCTGCATTTTGCTGTGCTGTACACAAGTTGCTCTTGAGAGAAATAATTCACCTGCATTCTTGAGAGTATACAGTGCGGGCGCTGCATATTGATTCTTGTCTTTGGGAGGATCAGAGGGAATCCCAGCTCCTTTTTATAGTGCATATTGGTTTGATAGTTTGTGTGCATCAGTTTCTCTACTGTATTAGAACAAGTCCTCTGTGCCCCCCCATGCAGTTACTCCATTGATTCATCCTCTCACACTGATATTGAGCTGATGATGTGATTAGAGTTAGAGGAGGAGATGTAAAATCTAGGGCTGTCAAGCGATTAAAACAATTAATCTAATTAATTACAGGCTCTGTGATTAATTAATCTAAATTAATCGCATTCTTTTATGACACTTTTATGCCTGTTTATAAACAGCTGTATAGCCTACTACAGTTTGTTTCTCTCTCTCTCTCTCTCTCTCTCTCTCTCTCTTGCTCTCCGTCTCTCGTAACTTCTGTCTCCTCCCCTCAGTCAGGTTTCTACATGAAAAAAATTAGGAACTAGCGCCGAATTTTCTCAAAAAAACAAGAAGACTAAATGACGACTTTCTATCTCCCACAACTGAGCCGATTCATTCACCATCGTCGTACTCGTAGGCAAAAATATTGACACACACACACACACACACACACACACACACACACACACACACACACACACACACATACACACGCACGGCGGGTGTCCGTTTATGCGGAGACGAGACAGCTAGCAAACAAAATTGAGACACACGGAGGAAAATTGAGAGATACTGTTTTGAACCTATTGTTGCACCCACTAAATCAATAATGCACAGACACTGCGGAGAATAAAGTAAGATGTCTTCCTACCTTCATACTTATTTGCCCAAAGCATCCCATAAACCGTCCATAGAGCCCTCGGGCCCCTTCTCTCTTTACTTTTCTCCCTTTTACCCGTGCGGGCCGTGTAAGCAAGCTGCGCACCACTTTTGCACCGGGTCAAAGGGCATTATAGAAGTGCGATTAATCTGCGTTAATTTTTTTAATCGCGTTAATTAACTGTGATTAATTAATCGAAATTAACGCGTTAATTTGACAGCCCTAGTAAAATCTTTATGAGGATAATCCAGGAATTCCTTTGGGCAACACGTCTGAGAGCCCTTGCCCCAGGGCACTAGCCGATAACAGCATATGACATAATGTGTTTTCCCTACGGTCTCAACCAACCACAATAGCTGCATTTGCAACAAAGGCCTTACATCTGTTCTTTATAACCTTTTCAAGTATTCCACTAGGGTTGTGATTGAAGGGACGGTCGACAGTAGTTTTTATTTACATGTTGTATAGCTGATTCTATCGTGGTGTGTTTTGCATAGGGAGTGTGCAGTAAAGAGACAAAGACACGCGAACAGAGAGAGACGGGTTTAAAAAAAAATAGTTTTCCATGTCAACTTCGTGATCATCACTAACTTTGTTAAGCAGACTATATCTAACACTGTGGTGCACATTGTGCTACTCTTCTGAACAGGACAAGAACATGAAATCGGTCTCTGCCTAATGTTACTTTAAAAGCAGCACATGACTTTTAAAGGGGAGCCATTGCTTGAAAAGAGTAGACATTGCTATTAAATATAAACAAGACAACTATCAGTCTGATGAACGTCAAAAGCAGCTCTTGCAAACACTGACTTAAGAAAATAATTTGTTGGGTGGCGGTGGTGGAAACGCAATAGTTCATGCAGGTTTGTGGTTTGTGATTCCTTCACCGATACAACTCTCCTGCAAAGTTTGCAAATCTCCTTTGCGATATCCAGATATTCGCCTTTTGCATCAGGTGTAAAGCTGAAATATTCCTGAACTGAGTATGTGACATTTTTTCTTTGCTCCCGTTGTCCTGTCCAGGCTGTTTTCCAGTCTGACATTGGGCCCCTGTTGGAGCAGATGGGCAGCGGGAAGGAGTCGCTGGACTTCATGAAGAAACGCATGCGCATGCTGGCAGCGCAGTGGGCCACCGCTGCACGACGGCTGGATGACAAGCTCCGCAAACACTGGAGAGAGCAGAAAAGGGTGAATATGAGGCATGCACACAACACAGACACACACACGCATACACACACGCACACACACACACACGCACAGGACGATAAAAGTGTAGCTCAAGGGAACAAGTCTGTGGTGTGGATTCATCTTTCTGAAGTGACTGAATGCAGATGATAGACAGGAAAAAAAATACTTTTCTCAGTTTCAACACATTTTTTCCTTTTTTGTTTGTGTTTTTCTCAAACTCTGGAAAACAAATTCCTCAGATGTGATGTAAATCCATCTGTTAGGGGAATCAAAGGGAAAACTTTAGGCACATAATTGTTTGGATAATTGTTAGATGCCCCCCATGTGAGGCTGCCATCTCAACAGAACAGCTGTGACATTTTATCAGACCCGGTAACACTTCATCAATGGTACATTAACTATTAATTTATGCTTAGTTAATGCTTAATAAACATTAACGAAGCATGAACTAACTGTTACGCTTAGCTAATGTAGACTTAGTGTCAAGTGCTACCCATTTGACTTTGGCTACACATGTCAATTAAGAGCAATAAGCAGATAATGATGGAGGTATACCCCTAGGCATGCATTGATTGGCTTTAGTGCAGTTGTGCCGCAGACATTAACAGGGTCATTAACCAAACGTGCCAAGGAGCGTTCCCTGCTGGAACAATAGTCTGATGGAACTACATTAGATCCCTCCTAACGTATATGTTAAACCTTTTAAAATACGCCATAACTAACTATCTTGCGGAACATCCTTTATCCTCCATTATGCCAACTCGGTGTTCCTGTCACACTTCCATCCCCTTGTGTTGTGGTCGGCACAGTCGGTAATGCAAGCAATCAGTGGATTCCCTTTGTTTCAGAACCCCAGAGATTATGAGTCTATGGTGGTTTTAGTGTTGGTATCTTCTTCACTATAGTATAGTATAATTCCAAATTGCTGGTGTTAATCATTGGTAAAAAGAAAAATGTATGTTGTTTGTATGTATGATGATGTCCATATGAAGTATTGAATCAAAATATCACAGAGCTACTATATGTATGTTTTTTTTCTTCACATAGTGGAGTGGCTGAGAGTTGTATTGTAGAACTCAGTTTCACTACACCATTTAACCGTTTACATTTTTTCAGAAGATGTGGACAGTGTTCCAGATCTCCCTCTGTGGCTGAAAAGACGCTTGACACTTCAAAAGCGACTCATGGTCTCATGAAACCATAGGAATTGAATCAATTCATTTGTAGTGTTTTGCCTTACGTAAACGAGCTGACAGTTACCTGGCGTTTTGCCCTGTGGATTAAACAGTTTTTCTTTCATCGGCCAGTTTTTTTCAGCAAGATAAATCTGAGCGCGTTCTGTAAATAGCATTACACTCCTACACCTGCTTGCTTCTTCCCCACTGGGGAAAGGGCTTTGTTTATTGTATTGGTGTGTTTGACAGCAATGCTTGCGGTCCATTAAATAGACCCTGCAGGCTCGGCTTCCGTCGCTCAAACACTAAGTCTTGCTTTGAAAATGGAAATTAGCATCATTGTACAGAATACAGATGTTTCATAGAACATCTTGACTTTCTCTTGTTTTGCTAGTTGGTATCTATGTGATGTTTAAGTTATGAATCATAAGAATTGTGATGGACATATTCAATCTGTTTGAACATGAATTGTGTCTAGGATGTCATTATGAGGGCAATATGCTGCATGCACCTCCACCTCAGTCCAAATTAAATTTTATGTTTGTTTGTTTTTCCCTGTAAATCACATGTCCTTTGTCATATTTGCATGAAGCAGTAATGTCACCTTTTGTGACTCGGATACGCGGCCTGCCAACTGCTGTCCATCACACACAAATAGGGACAGGCTATTCCAGAGAACAAAACTTCCTTTTTTTATTCATTCCAAGAATAATTTGACTATACAAACATTTCATTTGAGCCTTTCCCTTTCCTCTACTTGTTTTAAGATACTGTTTCAACAATTTCAACACTTCTTTACTTTGCTCTTTAAACCTGTCAAAGTGTGTGCACAACAAAAGTCCAAATTCAAAACTTTACTCCGTGAATTAAGCCTTCCCCCTCCTCCACACAATATGGCATTGTCGTTGGGGCGGTGAGTTTAACATCTGCCATGCGGGGTAATGGATGGATAGTGCTGCAGACTAAACTGCTTTCTGGCTCACACACATAGTGGGGGACATCCATTGTGTCAACAGTGTGGGAGATGCACTTTTGAATCGATTGGTCTCAGAAGTGAGAAACAGCTACTTAGGCTTTCCATCTCAACACATCTTTTTAAACTAGACCCTGTCGATATGAAATGAAACATTTATCTGCTTCTGTACGGTCTATTAATCTCATCAATGTTATTTAGAAATGTATTCCGAGGCCATGAATATGCAAATGTAAATTGATTCTTGTCAGTTTTATCCGTCCAAAAGATCTCTCCACTGTAAGAGTTGGAGAGATGGCATCTTTCACAGCCCTGGGCAGAAATAATAAACGTGTGGTCCAGTTGATTTTTTTTTCCCAAGACAAAGTAATTTAGAAAAAAAACTAATGCTGCCATCTGCTGAAAAGACTAATTTCATTACATATTTCATAGCCTCAAAAATGCCTTTCCATCCTTTCTTCCCCATCAGCAATTATAGCGCTTGTGTATCAATCTGCATATCAATTAGCCCCTCAGCAGGTCAATTTTCATTTCAACTCCCCACACAGTATATTGTGCAAACGTGGAGTTGCTCTAGTGCGAATGTGCTCGATTACGTTTGAAAAATGTTACGAGCCGTGTCAAAATATCCAAATGTATTCACGTATGGGTCCCTTTTGAAGCCTTGGTGAAAATTGCTCTCACAAAATTAAATCGAAATTATTCACCAGACAGGGATTAAAGGTTGAGTCAGCGATTCTGGGGAGCCATTGTTGTCAAAAATAACTTTTGGTCAAAATCTGTGAATATCCACTCACAATCTTCTACTGTGTATGCGATGGAGAGAAAAAAACATGGTGTTGTTATACACAGCCTAGACTCTGTAAATGGATGTGTAAACAAATGGTATGTAAACAAAGGGGTCCACTTTAGCTAGCAGGCTGAAGGCCTAGGCTGTGTATTAACACTGGATTTTTCATTGTTGTTGAGCACACAAAATGATATTGACAACAAGCATTCTCCAGAATCACTATCACAGAATTGCTCTTCCCCTGCCTTGACTCTTGTACTCTTTTTTTTTTATTTTTCCTTATCTGCGTTCAGATTCTAGTTCACGTGGGCTTTCTGACAGACAACGACGTCTTTAGTGGCAAGGTGCTGAAGGGGGGGCCTCTGGGTGAGATGGTGCAGTGGGCTGACATCCTCACGACCCTCCATGTGCTGGGACACAACCTCCAGATCACCATGTCTCTCAAAGGGCTGCACGGGTAAGTTCAGGAAGGTGACTCACTCATTGCACTCAATGTTATCCTGTTGTTTTTATTTTTCAAGCTGTGGGCAGAGCTGCTGCATACGTCATTGTGTAATTTCTCAGCTTTTTTGTGGTGATGTCGTTGCTTCCACCCACATTTAAAGGTGGAGTCAGCGATTCTGCTACCTGTCTGTGTACTGTGTGTGCGCTGAAATAATTATCTGGTGTTAATACACAGTCTAGGTTGTGTCAAAGGGTATTTTAACCAATTGGGGCCCACCATAGCTAGCAACATACCCGTTTACAGAGCCTATGTTGTGTATTAACACTGCATTTCTTTTAAACGCACACAAAGTATGAACTGGTAGCCGATCATGATTCACTGATTTGAAAAAAGTGATTTTGCCAACAAGCGTTCTCCAAAATAACTGACTCTAATGGGAGATTTCTTTGGGTCTGCAAACCTTTTAACCGTTCTTTTCCAGCAAATTTGTTGACTGAAAATTCTTTGTTGTTGTCCATTCCGCATGCTCCCACGAGTGATGAGCAGTCCATTGGCAGCGCCAGTTGCCCACACACTGTTTTCGATCACCTTTGCCCACACACACAGATATAAGCTATCTGTCCTTGCTGCTGAGTGCCGTATCAGCCTGAGGGCTTGACAGAATCTCCACAGTTTGTGCACCTCCTGCCACAGCTCACTAACTCTAGAGTGATAACGGGCTCTGTGCTTGTTATCACTATAATAAGTGGACACACACACACACACACACACACACACACACGTTATCATGTACACATTGAAACACAGAGCGTGCCTTCCAGTCAGACGGGCGAGATGGTTAAATCTGTAAAAAAACTATAAGATTATTGTCTCGCCGGCAGAAGAGTTCTCTTTCCTTTGCACTGTGATCTTCTCTATGCTTCAAGCTGGCTGGTCAGGAAAATTACCGTGTACAAGTCAATATTAGATTTGCTGTCGATATTTTCTTTTCTGCCACCGGGGCTGGTGTGGGGCCGTAGCATTAGACAAACTGATGTGCCATGATGATGACGACGTGCAATTGCTGTTTTGAGCTCTGCATCCATTGCCGACGTGGAATATGTGAGGGCATTGATGGGTTAGCAGCGCTGCCCCCTTTGATCTTAGTTTTCAGGCTGTGAAGAAAAGCTGCTTTTGATAAGAGCAGAACTAGGGGAGATCGGTGAGGTGGGGAGGCTGCCGCATTATGGGAATGCTTGGACTGGCCCCGCTATTATTTAGCCCGGTAATTGGTGTCACGGTGTATTGAATCGCTGGGAGTCCGTCTCCATTGGGAACACCGTTAGAAATCTTTTAGACAGCTGAATATGTTCCACGTGTTTGTGCTTGAATGGAGAGACACAGTAAATATATTTTCAGTATCTGTAGATTTATATATGTGCACCTGTGTTCCCTTAGGGCTGATGTTGTTCTCCGTTTAGTAATTGTTCAGGCTCAGAGAAAAAATACAACGGGAGACTGAAATTGAGGACAAGTGGTTCCGACCGCATCCCGTCTTTGCCTGCAGCTCCAATATACACAGCCGAGTGTACATATTACTGTCTTTTTCATGGCTGTTTTGAATTGGCCATTTGATGACCAATGCCAAACATAACATGTTCATAAATTCCCTTTTCTATGACTGTTAATGACCAACAAAAAAGGGGAATATTTCTCTCCCACTCTAAACCTCCCACACGCTGTTAAATTGAAAGCTTTGTATGTGTCTTGTGTGTGGCTCCTACAGATTGCCCACAGGCTTGTGTCTGTTAACATTTCTTAATCTTGACATTCACACTGGGGCTTTTTTGAAAGGACCCCAGATAATACCACTTGATTGGCCCTGCTGTGTTTCCTTATGTGGACCGGATTGTTGATATGTTTAGCCTCTTCCTGCGATGGACCCATTAGTCTCACCGGGAGCTTTAGAGTCAAGCTGTTGCATTTGCGTCATTATGATTGCCTCTTAATTGGCAACATTTACGCTCTCTGGTGGCTGTGTTGAGAAGTCGCTTTGGCTGGTGCCTTCACTCTGCTGTCCCGGCGCTTTCACCAGTCAGGTATGCTCACACATGCCTCCTCCAGACTTCAGTCTTTTTCTCTTTACAGCAAGTTGTCCAGGTTATTCTTCCTCTCGAGGCCCTGTCGCTGAACAAAGACATCCCTGTTATTTTTGTCTCTCTCGCCACACTGCAAAATATTCTTAAGAGTTGCACTGATAACACATGCCTGGGCGTGTTGTAGTTGTGATCATTATACAATTGCAAGTATTCGTCCCTCAACTTTAACCAAGATGGAACATTTAAATAAATGTAGGTGCTGTTTATGTATTGCTCAAACAAGGTGTATCAAGTGTTTTACAAATAACAGGCACATTGAAACACAGCAGATGAAACAGATGTTACAGTAACATGGGTGTAGTTTTTCATTGTGGCAGCAGCAGCTCTGGATTTTGGTCTTATATTTGGTCTTATTTTAGATGTTGCTGGTTGTTTGGTCCGCACTGAAACATGTCAACTTTTGCATGAATAGCCATACGTTCTTTTCACCACAATCATGGTCCCTAGAGGATGAAGCTTGCTGACTTTGGTCGTCCATTGATGTTTCTTTTAATGCCAACAGCAGCACATTGAAATGCCTACCAGATTACCAGACTACCAGGAATGGCACAACATGTTGTGCAGACACTTAAGGTTTCCATACAATGTATATAATGATTTAGATTTGACCTATTTTGCCGTTCACATCTGTGTTTCTTTTTTAAATATCTCAACTTCTGGATGTATTGCCATTACATTTGGAACCTATATACATCTCTCTGACACTGTGCTAGCTGCAAATTGGCAAATGTTGGTGTGCTAAACATGGTGAACATGCTAAACATTCCTCCTGCCCAGCATCAGCATGTCTGCATGCTGACATTGGCATGCAGCTCAATGCGCCGCTGTGCCTTAGTACAGCCTCACAAAGCCTCTAGCATGGCTGGAGGCTCTTGTTAATCTATGATCACAGGCTGTGAAATTCACTACACCACAACTCCTTAATTGGTTCGCATCTTTTAACCCTGTCAACTCTGTCTGCATTTTATTTTTTGCATTTTTTCTCACTATGGGCTTAATTTCTTACATACTTTGCAAGTCTTGCATCTCTAAGCACAACCATGGCTAGAAGTAAGAATAGCTCCTAAATGTATCTTCTAGTACTGGTTTGTGGGAATGTTCAGCATACAAACCTGCTAAGAACCAAACTGCGATGGAATACACATATACAATATATAATCACATTTTATAATAGTGTTGCTACTGTTTTTACTTTGCGAGCCTGTATAGTTAGTATAACAAAGTTATAATGGCATAAACCATAAACAAAGAAAAAACAAATGTTGAACTAATTTAGATAATTATTGCAAAAATAGTGCACACATTTAAAATACGGGAAAAGGAAAAGGGGGGAAAAGGATGGCTGTACATCCTATACACAAAAAGCTATTTACATTTTACAACCTCTACATATGAGGCATCACGCGTCACGGCACAAGGAACTGATCCATTGCACAAAGAGTGGACAAGAGCTTCAGAATTGTAGGTTTTCTACATAATCTTGATCATGCAAATGGTTGAACAATGGTTGTCTAGATATGGTGTTAATAAAAAGGCAGAGCAGACATTGAAATATGTATTTCAGACCTGATCCTTGTCGACAGGACGCTCAGTCATGAAGGGTAAAAGGCAGATCCATGTTTAGGGAAAGACATAAATAATCGAAAAAAATAAGCAGTCTCTGGCGCGCCTTCTATCTGGGTTCACTGTAACTGAGTTGAAGACTGAATCTGTTGTGACACCATCTCATGACAGTCACACAGGCACTTGTTTGCACCGAGGCTGGGAGCGCCCTAGGCACTTAGCAGAGCGCCAAAGACAGCTGTCACTTGCGCTCGGGGATCTCCCCTGATCTCCGCCCAGCATGGCACGGGGAATTAGTCAACAACAGTGCATGGCGTCTCAACACCTGAGGAGCAGATGATAAAGAGGGGTAACGCTCTGTCAGCAGTGTGAGAGGGATGTGGTAGTAGATTTTGCTGTGTGTAATATCAGAATATTTCTTGACATCTAGTGGTGAAAGTTCTAGACTATAACGCTCCCCTTGGTAACCCCTCCCTTTCAAACTATTAGGCACATAGGCTCTTTCAAGGACAAGAAGCTAGTTACTAAAGATGGCATCATCTACCACTGCCTCTAGTCATTCCACAATATCAAGTGATGAGGTGAAGATGTATTTAGGTATTTATTTGTTCTATAGAACTTTCAAAAGGTGCATTTCCTCAGGACACCCACTATATATAAAAACGCGTGTAGCCCTTTTATCCATTCTGTGCTACTGTTGAAACATGACAGTGCAACATGGCACCCTGCTCCTATGAAGATACAAAAGGCTCATTCTAAGGAAATTAAAGAAACACAACTTTTATTCCCAATCAATCGTACACTAATTATAACACACTTTTGAATATTATATTCCATTTCTACCAAGTCTGCTATGAAAAATGCCAATACATTCTACACTCCATTCACAGTCTCTTTGCATGTCTCTGATATAATCTCACAGTTTGTAACATAGTACCGTCCCTCAGGCTCTCACTCTTTCTCTAGTCTCTGGTTTGACATGCAGGAAGTCAGTGCTGCCATGCGCAGACACTTTGCCGATGGCCGTTCTATACCAATCATGTGTTGCGGGGCCTCCGTGGAGCACTTGACAGAGCACATTGACACAGTCACCAGGTCATTTCAACCTCTCTGTCCCTACAAACGTACAGCCATGGGAGTTATGACAGGCACGTGCAGGGAAAGGACATTGTGAACAGTGCAAATAATACACTTGAAAGCTCCAACAAAGAGCCTTATTACACTGCCAGTCTCAGGCTGTGCTAATGCAGTGTCTCACCCTGCAGCCTTCTGATTGATGTGCCATATTCCTATGCTTTTTAAGATGAAAAGCAAAACGGCAACATAGTTAAAAATAAGGTGTGTATTGAAACTGAGGCTAATGCTACGGGCACGTTTAGGGTCCTTTGCTGTTTGTATTCCTTTTGTTTACTAGAGCTGTTTGTTGACATTCACTAACATTGTAGTGCGTTTGTTTTGCATTGTGCTATCCCTTAATTTTGATCCTGAGAGCCATTTTCTTTTGCGATTTTCACTCAAATTTGATTTCCTCACAAACCCAAAAGTGTCATATCTTCTGCAGCATCAGGACTGTGTTTACCACAGTTTAGTAAAATGAGCAAAGAACAGAAAACTGGTCCCAGAGCTGCACTGACTCTTTGCTGGTCCAGAACCAAGGGTTACCGTGGCCAAACACACCAACTCAAATTTTGTGACTGCCATTTAAAAAATAAAAACGGCTTCATGAGACATAATGGAAACATAATCCCCATGACGAGCTGAATAAATACGCTGCACCAGTCGTGCTTGGATGCCATGTAGTATGCTCGCAAAGTAAAGCCAGTAGCAACACTATTATAAAATGTGATGTATTCCATCGCAGTTTGGTTCTTAGAAGGTTTGTATGCTGAACATTCCCACAAACCAGTACCAGAACTACAGTTTTGACCAGATTTGATTTTTTTTTTTTTATTAATAAAAGCTGAACATAATTAGCCCTGGTTACTCCTTATGCATTTAAAACAGCTGTTCAACAAAAAGTAGTAGGAGTGTTTTGCCTTTTGTGAAAGGGGATCATTTTCCCCTGCTATCTCAACGTGGAATTTGAGGTGAATTCTGCACATCAAAGGGGCACGCATGGGCTGTATCTGATCGTTACTGTGCCAACATCTGAGGTTTTTGTCTCCTCCTGCTACCCTGCAGTCTCAAGTGGTCCATTACTATGCCAGACCCTGCTCCCTCTGCTTTACAACAGTGGCAGCTCATCTCTCCTCCCTGCCCATGTCATTCCCCTCATGCTGCGTGCCCTCTGTAAACTCTATGAACCCAGCCCCCCCCCCCCCACCCCATATATGCCTGGAAATCTACCTCAGCCCATTCCCCTCACCACTGGACATATACGCCTTTCCTTTAAGAAAAAGGTAGTGCAGTGTGACTACTGAGTCTCTACACTCGTTTTCTTTCTTTTTTTTATCTCTGGCTTTATCTCACCCTCTCCCCAAACTGGTGAGATGCCATGGTGCCACAGGCTGTGAAAGTACAACAATAGCAACCAATGGTGGTTATTGAAAATAAACACAAGTTTTGCACCTTCAGTTGTCCATTAGCAGTCTATCTTTATATGCAGACTGCAACTTATTTCTTGATGCAGGTCATTAAGGCACAGATGATTTTTTTTTCTTCTGCAGGGCTCACTTTCATAATGTGTTTGCACAAGTGTGTCGAAGACGATAAGGCTGACCTGATTTTAATCTTTTCATTGAATAAAAGATGAATTCATCTTGTCTGTGTAGACAGAGCCTGATGTAGCGTATGCCTCTGTGCCAACTCCAGTGTCATCTAAAAAAGCTTTTAAAAATACATTTCGAAACACAAAGTTGTACAAAGTGACACATTCTGACTATGGCCTTTTGTGATAGATTGTGGAACAACTGCACTTTGAATATCTGAGTAGCTCTGTGTGTCGTAGCATGGACATGGATGCCTGTTTCTGCTGCAGAGAGGAGTAAACTAAACTAAATTTGCTGTCACCATTTCACAGGAGTATGATTATTCTCCGTGTTTTCTAGACATTTATTGATGACAATGGAATTGAAAATCAAGTGAGCTAAATCAGGCATTGGCTTCACTTATTGATGAAAAGATACAATAATGACAGCCTTATCCTGTGTGTGTGTGTGTGTGTGTGTGTGTGTGTGTGTGTGTGTGTGTGTGTGTGTGTGTGTGTGTGTGTGTGTGTGTGTGTGTGTGTGTGTGTGTGTGTGTGTGTGTGTGTGTGTGTGTGTGTGTGTGTGTGTGTGTGTGTGTGTGTGTGTGTGTGTGTGTGTGTGTGTGTGTGTGTGTGTGTGTGTGTGCGCTTGCGTGTTACCGTACTGTATGTGTCTACTTCTATTTGCACACTGCACGCTCTTTAATGCACTTTAATCCTTTTACTCTTTCTTTTAAAGTTTGCCTACATTTGCATATATCTAATTAGGCCGCCGAACAGCATGAGCCTCAGAGGGTCTGTGAGGAGCGCAGTCACGTACACATCCTGCACTCAGTCCCCGTATATACATCTGCTCTCACATTCATGCACGTCAGCATTAAACTGTGTGGTCCAATAAGGGCCATAACTTCAACGCACACATACACCCCTCATGAGAGCTGTTCTAATATGAAATGTACTGTTTAGCCTTGCTGGTGGTGTGCAATACTGGTCAGTTGGTTCAGACAGAAACATCTCAATAAATCTTGGATAGATTGTAGGGAAAATGTATGGTGTAAAATATGGCATGTCCATAAAATAGGGTGAATTCTAATATTTCTAGGTGAGTTTTTTAATTTTTTTTATCTTACTGCCTTTATGTTCTTCTCTACTTTAAAACTATTTCGTAATATGTATAAATCCCGTTTAATGTCTTTTAAAGTATTGCTTGCCAGTATTTGAAGTTGAGATCAGCGATTCTGGAGAATGCTGGAGAATCACTTTGTCAAAAAAATCAGGGAATTCCTCCTCAAAATCCACTACCGGTCAGTACTATGTGCTGTGAAAAAAATAAATGTAAACCTTGTATGTAGTATGTAAAAAATATTTTGATAACACGCTTTCTCTAGAATCACTGACTCTCACTGAAATGCAGCCAAGGTGAACAGCGCCCTTATTTGTGTGAGCAGTGAATGGGTGTGTTTAGCTTTTCAGTGATCGCAGCACCGTGGGCGGACACGCTCATTATCCCAAACCGCCGTGTGTGTTTGCAGTGCTGCTCACTAAAAGCGTTCACTGTCCAAAGACAGATCGATTGGCTTTTGTTGCGCGTGTGCGCGTGTGCGCGTGTGCGCGTGTGTGTGTGCGTGTGTGTGTGCGTGCGTGCGTGCGTGCGTGCGTGCGTGGATGGTTGTGTTGTTGTGCTCGAGGTGTTTCTTAACCAGGTATAAGCAGAGAGGCTGAGAGTGTAAGGTTATGGGTCAGTGACTACAGCTGCAATTAAAAAAACAAAACAAAAAGCTCTCATATTTTCCAACCAATTATGGCAGAGAGAAGAAAGTATTTTCTCCACCAAGTTATACAGAGATTCTTTTGTTGTCACTGTTCTTTTAAATGTATGATGCCGTCCTTCATATTGAAAGGGAACCTTCAAGGCAGTGCTCTTGTTTAACCCAAACTACCTTTTTTCACTGAAACATTTAATTTTGTAATTCATAGATATTTAATATCCAGTCCATATCCTATTATGGGTAATTGCTCCGTTAATGTTATCGCTTTCAAAAT
Organism: Ammodytes marinus; assembly: GCF_949987685.1. NCBI lineage: Eukaryota > Metazoa > Chordata > Actinopteri > Uranoscopiformes > Ammodytidae > Ammodytes > Ammodytes marinus. Next base: position 15,728,862 of record NC_137220.1, on the reverse strand, counting down.
GCACGAGTAAGCAGTAAATGAAGGTGGGAATTGAACTGAAAACTCAGGTTACATTCACCACGTCTTAATTACATTTTCTGTCAAAGCCATAGAAAAACCTAACATCTTAAAATGACTGGTAGATTGGATGGTTTTAAGTTGCCAATAGATGTGTCATTGGCCCCTCTGTGCTGAATATAATGTCCTGAACGTCACATTATACTGATATACAGCAAACTGTATTTAGTATACGAATAGACAAGAGTATGTTACACATCTGGACATACTAAGACTGTTTTGATTCTAAGAACAGCTGAAGTTTGAAACTATTTATCTTGTAATGAAATCAGAATCACAAAGCTCTACCTTGATCCCAACGGAAGGTATTTTACTCTGAAGCTGCACTGTGCTTTTGTCAAAGCAGACAACACCTTTTCTACTGTCTTTGCTGTTTCTGGTATCATACGGTTCTTCTGGAACTGCGCTTGTCTGGATTTACTAATGTCTTATTTTTTCAGTCTGATGATTCTTTATTAAAACTGATTGAGCCAGGCTTGGCTTTGGTTACGCCGAACAAAGAAACAAGGGGCAAATTATTCTCTCAATGTAACACTGCCTTGAAATCTCATTACAATATATAAAGAATAATTGTTTATGGAAAACGATACAAGAAAAACACTATCTGGATTAATACAAACAACAGCCTTGTTGTAATCTATAGGTGACATTACACAATGGAACAAAATAAGTAGTGTCCATGGCATTTACACCGTATACTAATTCCCTCAATGCAGGGCTTTACCTTTTAGAGACACAAAAGTGAGCAATGGAGTGATATGTGGACATAGCCACATTTCCTCTCTCACTTTATTTAAATTTACCTATTCATTCTGGCTCTACCTGACATAATTACAAATATCACTATGATAATGCTACTATGTTGATGTTAAGCAGGTGTAGTATGGTAATGTTTACCAACTGAGAGACAGGCGGACATTTTATTTGATCCATGCTTGTAGCACCTCTGCTACAAGCAAAAAACCCTGAAAAGAGAAAAGCAAATGCAAAGGGAAATCGTGTCACTCTTCAAGCCATCATTTCTCCATTGCCTGGATGGATAACATGACGGAGATAGATTCAGCAGAAATAAAGCTTGGAAGCATCCATCCGTCTGTGTCTGCCAAAGATGTGTGGTTAAAGCGAACATGCTGCCTGTCTCAGATAATGTGTGTGTTTCCTGGTTGAGACGAAGCAAGATGTGCAGACAAATTGTTCGACTACCCATTGCGAGATGTGTCTGTATTGTTCTGTTGAATGGCTCTGCGGTCGCTTACGCAAAGAAAGAACTGATGTGCTTCACAGTGCAATTGGGCTCTCTACTTTCTCCCTGTCTGCACTCCCTGTCTCTCTCCCAACATTACTCAACCCATAAATGCAACCAGTTACACATGCTTACACACATCTTCAGAGAAATGGGAATTATTGCACAGGACAGCTATGAAATGTAGGCAGGCATGTACTATAAAGTACTACTGAAAGAAAGCGTTTCGGTAGACTTTTAGTTTTTTAAAGTTACAGTGAAAGATCTGTTATCTCAGTGACGACAATGATGGTCACACATATGAATTAGTGCTGCAGTGAGAGGATTCCTCTCGGAAAGCCCATCTGTCCGATCAGAGGCAACAATAGTGCAGCAACAATGGAAAAAAAGCTGAGACTTTTAGTTGACTGCAACCCTGCAAGTACAAGGGTCACGGCTCATGACTCTGGCAACAGTCTCTACTCATATCCCCCCCCCCCCCCCCCATATTTCTGGGATTTGTATTGAAGCTTGGTTCTGCTGGACCCCTATACTGTACATTTGTGGCCTTTAAATGATATTTTCTTTAGTACAACGTAACACTTCAGAACTGCTGCGTCACTGTCATAATGTGTTAAAAAGTTTGTAGACTCATCATATCACATGCCGTTTTAATTCTATTGGACTGAAGGTCTGTCTACCAAGCTTTCAGGTGAACAGTACACGCGCATACCTGAGATGCTGTTCAGGAACCCATAACATTACACACATGAATCATATTTTGTGAGATGGTTATTCAAATATTTGTATTCACAAAAGCGAAGTCAACGCTTGTTGTCTAAATTATTTTGTCAAAATCAGTGAATATTCCCTCCTGATCCTGTACCGTTTGCATGCTGAAAATGTTCTGTGTTAAGGCTCTGTACACTGGTATGTACACAAAAGGGTATGTATAGCGCATACAACTTATGGGCAGGTAGCGGATCAAGAGGAGATATTCACTGATTCGCTGACTCTATATACCTTTTTTTAGGTTTTTGTGCCTGATCTCCTCAAAAGGCTTACAATGAATTTGGGATGCCATCATGCACACTGTATGACTCAGTTTGATGCTAACTCAACACACTTTGCCCTTTTGCCAACAGGTTTCTGGGTGTCCCATCGGGAAGAGGAAGCTGCCCTCTGACGGGACCTCTGCCCTTTGACATCATCTACACCGACTACCACGGCCTGCAGCAGATGAAGCAGCACATGGGTCTATCACTGAGGACGCAACACAAGTCAGTCTTCATCTCTGTCTGTCTCTGGCTCTCTGTCTCGCTTGCTCGCTCGCTGGTCAAAATGTGTCATGTCTGATTCTTTACCAAGCTCTAAATGCAGTGTTTTGTTTTTTTGTTAACGCTAATTTGCCTTTCTTATTAAATACTTCACTATTGGCTATATTGACCTGGCTGATGTAACGGGTGGGTAACTTCACTGTGCATCAGCTAAATTCTCCCTTTGCTGACATCCAATTTGGCCTTCTTTACACACAGTGATCAATCAAGCTGGTACAGGCCTCTGGGTCACTTTTTTTTTTTTTCTCGCAGCATCACAACTCTGCATCATACATTAACATGAGGAGCATTGGAGTAGATTGTATGTTTAAAATGGGTCACACTACACAAGGGCATAGCTATGTGCTATGATAAAAATGCAACTCATGTATTTGTAATTGCTCAAGGTACCAACTATGATCCAATGTTAAGGGTGTCTCTAAGTGCTGTTGTTTTTGTGGGAATGCATTTGGTACTCCCCCCCCCACCCCCAAACAAATAAAACAATGCATTAAGAGAATATCTGAGATATCTGGGGAAAAAAGGAAAAGATTAAAATAGAGCAAAATCTTCCCATTTTAGCAGTGTGATGCTGTTAAAGCGTGTCCGTCTGTGCGCCAGCTGTTCTTTATTTAACAATTCATTAAATATAATTGAGCAGCAGCAGGCGCACACGTTTCACACTGATCCATCCCCAATTTTCCTACATTTTGAATTGTCTAAAACAAGCCCCTTTGTCAGTGGAGCGGTTGAGCGCCTCCACTGTTTCCAGTCGGCGTTGGGCCAAGCTAGGTCAGCTGACCGAAACCAGCGCTCCTCGGCTGCCACAAAGTGACAAACCAATACTTTGATTTCCTTTCTCCACCCAGATAAATCTTTTCAAATTGGATTACATCAATTGATTTTTGACTTCCCTGTGTAAATAACAACTGATAAACTGCTGATGTCCTTGTCTTTGTCTTCTCTCAAGCAGCTAAATAATACTGCCCTTTCCACCATAGTCTTCTGTCTGAGTCTGATCTAAAAGGACATTTAAACATGTTCCAAGATGTTTAAATGTTGATGCCGTTAGAAGGAATTTGCTATTTTCCCTATTGACGTGTTGCCTTCATGTTTATCAGAGAGAATTTGAAGCGTTCCCCGGTTCATCCAAAGGGACTCACACACGGCAATAGAGATGGCATCTCCTTGAAATGTGTTTGGGAGAACAGTGGTTGGTCTATGTTTTTAGCTCAAATTCTTTGCAGCCTGTACAGATTGTGTCATGGGCTGCATTCCAAATCGCATACTCTCTTTTTTCTATTCCACATACTACAGCTGATCATAAAAATTATGTAGTAAGCATGCAGTATGCACACAATTGGGACATACTTTAACTTGTTTATATCACCACAACATGGCGCCTTGATTTTGTCTCTTGCTTATATATCCGTCGCATCCATGGTTGCTTTTATATGGAGGCTCCGTTGATGTGACGTCACTTCCGGCACACAGTAGATTGTGGGTCAGAGCATGCTGATTTCAACACTAAAAATCTCGACCGGATGTAGTAGGGCATCCGGGTATTTTTGAGCATGCTTAATCCGACCACAAGAATTGGGACATCCTAAATATTTTTCTAGCATACTAAATTGCAGGGAAGTATTGGTATTGGAACGAAGGAATGAACTTCAGGAAGAGGAAGCCCGGATAGAATGGATGCTGTGATGTTAGCCTCAGACGTGTCACCCTGAGGCCTGTGTGTAAACTGTTCTCAGTGAGCGGGGGAGGGGGGGGGGGGGGGACTGGCAGAGGAACGTGGTTATCAGTCACCACTGACAGCTTTACAAACCAAAGAGTCTCACAACAAGATAGTTATGGTGCCGAGATGCGCTTTCATGACTCAAATTGACAGAGACTAAGCTTTTCCCATCGCTGTCGAGAGTTTCCCCCCCCCCCCCCACATTTCTTTTTCCATTTCCCACTTATTCAGGAGAGACTGTACAACAGTATTTGAAGAACCACTTTGTTCTAACATCAGCTTATTGTTCTGTCCCAGGTGCCTCATTCGAGTGATTGACACATTTGGCACCGAGCCTGCTTACAACCACGAGCAGTACGCCACAACCCACGGCTACATGACAAACTGGGGCTTCTGGAACCTCCACGGCCAGCAGTACATGACCATGTTCCGTATGTGGCCTTTCATTTCTCTTTTAGCCCCCTTCACCAAGTATGTGTGGGCATGTGTAAACCTGTGTCTGTGACTGATCAAAACCATAGTAATGATTAGCGATGCACGTAGCGACTCATTTCCACAACTTTTAAATGGAAGTGTTCATTTCGACAAGTCTATAAGCAAGAAAACAAGCCCAAAAGTAAACAATAAGGTTTAGCCTATCATTCTTCTTGAAAATTACCAAGCTAATGTTAATGTAAATGCCACTTTAATGTGCACCATGCAAAATAGTATTACGACTGTGCAGATAAGAAAACATGATAACTGAATGATTAAAGGTAAAGAAATACCATTTAAAAGAAAATACATTTCCGCTGACAGATGTGCAACATTCAGCCATTTATTATGAACAACAACACATAACATGAAGAAAGAATTCACAAATGTAAAGAAAATGAATACCTAATGAAGATTGTGCATTATAAAAAATGACAGCAAACTTAAGTGCTACTAAGGTAAGCCTATATAGATACTGCACGTGTGCATTCTCACACATGTCCAAGTGCAAGTGCTATTTTTCCACGTGCTGCGGGCAATAAATTACTAAGTAATCGATAGTACTTTTTGGTGCCAGCTAGTGAGTCAGCAGGTGTTTTAAACGTTGAATCGACTGGTTGTGCATTCAAAGTGATAATGACTAAGAAGGCAGTGTTGCTTCACCTGATTGGTAAGCAATTAAAGTCAACCAATAAGCCGGTATGAATGCTAATACATTACATTGTTTATTTAAATGATGAAGCTGGCAGTGGCCTACTTACCAGCAGAGCAAAATGTGTTTCACCATACTGTGCCCAATCAATGACTGGAATAATAATTTGATGAATTTCCGCTCAACACAATTCCCACAGTGCTCATTGTGTTCTGTTGTTGTCTAATGTACATACAATATGCAATACATGTAAAGCAGTCTGCATTTTCAGAGAAGCTACTTTTGCGTTTAATCACATTTTTCTTTTTTTCTCTTTTCACGAGACATGCTGTTGTAATTATAATGTTTTATCACCACTTCCTTTTATTTGTCCTTGCTTGTGCAGCCCACACTCCAGACAACTCTTTTATGGGCTTTGTGACGGAGGAGCTGAATGAGACGGTGAAGCTCAAAATTCAGAGGAACAAGGTTTCCGATATGGCTGTGGTGTACGGCAAAGAGACCAGCATGTGGAAGGTCAGTATGGCACAATAAGGCTCCGTTCAAAACTCAACAGCTTTATCCATAGTAAAATGACTGAAAGTTCTGAAGTTTTTCTAAAAAGCATCTCAGCCATCTTAGATAAGCATCATTTCAGCTACATACATGAAGCTGCAAATTAATAAAGTAAGTTATTGGTTTAACCAACTTACTACTAAACAGCCTGCAATAAATCAGACCATGATAAAGGTTATCATTTACATTGTTTTGTTGATTTCACTTTATGGTTGTTTTTTATTTATTTTTAAGAATGTTATTACATATCTGTTTAACCAGAGTGACAGGACTTGCTTTGTTTTCTTGGAAACATTCACAAATCATGCAAAAGCTACATCTGGACGGCTCACAGTGTCAGACTGCACATGACAGATGGCTGACACATAGAATTATTGAATGAATTTTATCATCAAGTCCTTTCTGCATCTGTCCATCTTTTACTCGGGATCTACAACAAATATGAACTTCGGGGAACATTTGAACCTTACTTGTTCTTTTTTGCATAACATCACATCAAAGCATATACCCTGTGAAACGCCTACAAACAAGTTGTTCCTTAAGGGAAATCGGCCTGAAGTGTGAAGGCAGAGAAAACAATTGCTGTTGTTTAGAGAATATTTTCCCCCTCCAGCTAACTGGCGAGGTTTCTCACTCCAGCTGTAACTTTGAAGTGTGCTTGCCTCCCCCAAAGGTTTTGGTTCAATTTTGATGTATGACTGCAGCTTTGTTCTTACACTGCCGTAACATTGACTGTTACTCAGAACAACATTTCTGAACTTGTAAAGATTTCAGTTTGGAACGCTGGGGTCTCCACAGACAAGGAATAACCTCCCCCCGGTGGGAGTATAGTCTCTTCTTTCACCTCGGTTTTGAGGTTTATATGAGAGGTGTTGTTGGGGCTGTAAAGGTCCTATGAGAGAAAAAAATGAATAAAACCTCAGTCTCTCTTTTCCTCTGCATCTGACGTTCTCTGCTAACTTTCTCTGCCAACTTTCCTCTTCCTCATACTTCTCTCCTCACCCTGCACTATTCTGTATTCCTCATGATGCATCATTGATGGATCCACACAGCTTCAAGTGAGTATACCTGCCTCACTGGCATTATCCATTCTCCAAACCTTGAAACCAAAACTTTTCTCAAAACTTTTTCTTGCCTAGAAAAATATATTTCACTTCAGTTATGTTGGAATGCTTATATACAGTATATACTGTATAAACTGCAAATATGATTCTACATTTGAAGATATCGATAACTTGTCTATAGTGACTCCAAATATGTGAAATATTTCCCAACACTAGATGTTGGTCCATAACTGACAATCTTACACTGCAATAACAATATATTAAATAACAATATGATGCTATCAAGATTCAAATAAATGAAACAAAGTTAGTTTTTCAAACTTTCCAATCCGGTAATTCTCAACAGAGATTTTTTGGAAGAGTCCGTCAAATATTTTACATGAAGACATTAAAATGTCCCAAGATAATAAAAAAAAGAGGAATAGCACTCGGATGGCATTTATACATTATTTATGCCTTAAAGTCCTAATGTTAATGAATGATTTATGAAAATTCCACAGAATCATATCAATCGTATATCATTTAAATCTGTCATAACTTCACAGGTACGGGATAGTTTCCAGTAACTAAAAAAAATCAGTCACTTCTGAGAAGAGCAGACAGAGCTTATTTTTTCTGCTGGCCTCATTTCCACTAACCAATACTTTTACTCTGAGGTGATACTTTTGCTTTCCCTTTGACACCTTTGGGCTTTTCTCCTCTGCCCATGCACGACCGGTTCTTTTGTAATACAGATGAATCTATTCACTTCATTCTACTGGCTGAAAGGGTTTCGGTGCACCATGAGAAACCTCAATGAGTCAGGTAAATATAGTTCAAAGTGACACAAGAAAGAAGCTAATAAAAGCCTTGCTGGCATCCTGAGATATGCTGTCTGTGCAGGCGAATGAGAGAATTAGGTTAATGGAAATGCAGTCCGCTCCTAAGAACTGAACTTTGAATTAAATCACCATGCTGCTTCAATGTTGGCTCATATTTAGTTGAATTGGTACTGGCAGCATATGTCCATAATACTATTGTGTGCACTTTAAATATGTGACGAACGCGACAGCTCTGGAAGGATGCATGTACTGTATGTGTATGCATGTATGTGTACAGTATATACATTTGTACGTAGGCTATATGCAGTATGCATGTATGTGTGTACCTATAGGTATGAGTACGTATGTATGTATATCCTGTATGTATATATTTGTTTGTGTAATTATTGTCGATTATGGAAAATGTTTTTACCTGTGTTGGTAAAATGAACTAAAAATAATGTTCAAAAGAAATGTCCTTGAAGACTATCACAATGTGTGGCATTATTGCTCTGTGAATGGTATGACCAGTTATATTACCAAGGCAATACCTGTTTTAAAACACCAATTCTGCAATAAACCTTGTTCTGATTCTGAAACACAAACGGAAATGATTTACGTGTTGATTTATATATAGAGCCGGTAAATGGAATCAGATTACAACGAGACACAGAAGACACATGTGTACTGCCAAGTGTGATCACACGGACTGCTGCTGTCCACTTGTGTTCGGATCACTAAAACCACATCGTAATCCCAGGTGGAAACAGGGTCAAAGTGAACAGTCAGAGGCTGTAACTAGCCAATAAGGATATGTGATAGGCTGAATAAAAATTTGCATTTGAATTCAAATGAAGACAACCCAAGGTTTAGCCGTTTTTGCTATCGGTGTATGAATGTGTGCCTACCAGTACTGAACTTGCACCCTGTGTGGTAGCTGCTGCTATCTGTGTATGTATGTGTGCTCCAGTTGTAAATTGCTTTGGATAAAAATGTCTTCTATATGACATGTAATGTAATGTGATAAATGATCAAAGTGTGTGCTTAACCCATTTTGCCTGCATGTCTCAAAGGGAAAGGAAAAGTTCCTGGCCATTCTGCATCACTACATGGAGATCCACGGGACGGTGTACTATGCCACGCAGCGTCCCCCGGAGGTCCCTGCCTTTGTGAAGAACCACGGCCTGCTGCCTCAGCACGAGCTGCAGCAGCTCCTCAGAAAGGCCAAGGTGGGAACATTACTGAGGTTGTCATGAGCTTAGAAAGTGTTCAAGTGTGAAAATATTTAAGCTTCTGAATTGTTTAAATATGTATTCTACAAGTGTTGACCTGGATGTGAGCAGTTCAGCATATACACTGAATTCCTCCCCTTTCTTTTCTTTTTCAGCTGTTCATTGGATTTGGCTTCCCCTACGAAGGTCCCGCCCCTTTGGAGGCCATAGCCAATGGCTGCATTTTCCTACAACCCAAGTTTAATCCCCCTCACAGCTCTCTCAATCATGACTTCTTTAAAGGGAAGCCCACCTCCAGGGAGGTACATGCACTTGTCTTTTGTCTCAGCCATGAGGTTGATCGACCTTTTAGGCTTTGCATGATACACAAAACATTTTGCACTGAGCACACAAGACTAACTCTAGTATCAACTCTTGAAATCCCTCAGGTGACCTCTCAGCATCCGTATGCAGAGCAGTATATTGGCAGGCCGCATGTCTTCACCGTTGACTTCAACAACCCTGAAGAGTTTAATGCAACCATCCGTGAGATCATGGAGACTAATGTACGTTATGTTTATGGTGTTTACCCAGTCATTCAAAAAAATGACCTTCTGATATTATAGTCTACCACAGTACACTTGACTTGACACTGCATAATAATAGAAATCATTTGGTCTTACACACTTCATAGTCTGGTTTGACCCACTTTAAAAGCTCTCTCCCTTTTTTGAATAGAGCTCTTAATCATGCCATCTGACATAACAGAGAAAAGGCTTAGCTGGCACCCCTCTCTGCTCTGTGCGCTGCTAATTGCTTGTGATATTGAGCGGCTCACTTGGTAAACTGTGCCCACACCTGGGTTTACATGGCGGCCTTCCAGAGGCCAGGCCCACTGGCAGGATGCATTATCTGTCCGCAGATCATATTAATCAATCACGCTGAGCTCAATCTGTCACAGGACAACAACTAGCTGCTGCCAAGCCTCACAGCGCTGTGATGCATTGGGCCTTCTACCTGCCAGGTGTGTTAAATAGACATTATGTTTCCTGCTGACAGAGACTAAATGAATGACCTGTTGTGGCACTGGTACTTACTCAAATTAAAATGTGCAGATCCTGAGGGAATGAAAAACCATACTGATCAACTAGGCTGACTGGGCAAGTTTACCCTTACATTTAAAAGATTTGGTCATGTGACGCGTATTTGATTCAGACAGTTTCTAAAATGTACTTATCATGAGTCGTTTGAAATAGTGGTTGAAATTAATTCATTTTGCCACAAGCTCACATGGCTTGTTCGTAGTTCTGAAACACTCAGGATGTGTAGACTCTGTTTTAAGAGACAAAGTGGCATTTTTGAAAATGCAATTATTTGCTTCAATACTAAGAGTATGATGAGAAGATTTATACCACTCTTATTTCTGAACGTATGTCAGTATGAAGCTATCTCTAGCAGCCGGTTAGCTTAGCTTAGCAGAAAGTGTGGACGCAGGTGGAAGCAGCCAGGATGAACCGACATTGAATGGATAGACCCTATGTGGTCCGATATCGCCGAGTCTAGTGACACGTTTTGATGGAATGATGGTAATAAACACAACGCCGTAATCAATTAAGGCATTCTCACATCTAAGTGGTTGAGTGCATTGTGTGTTTTGCCGAAGTGATAGTATCATCCGTGGCTCAGTTTGGTCTGTATGAAAACCTTTGAAGGACTGTCCTCTTCTGTCGTCCATTACTAGGATCAACGTGGACGTTTGACCGGGGCTAGTTGGCACACTTTTTACTCTAGTGAGAATTGCTCATCACCTATACATCTTTCAATAGTCATTCCTACATTACATTGAAGCTTAAGTGTTGGCTTGAAATGTGTACCCCTCACTTTTTCTTACTTATTGTAATAAAGAATAAATTAATCATCAGTGGAGTGCACTGGGGTGCAGTAGCCTTGGCAGCTGGTCTAGTTTGGGATGCACTGGGTTGTTTTGATTTTGTTGCCCTTTTTTCTTTTGCATGTTAGCTGCCTTTTCCTGCTCTATTCTTTCCTTCTCTGGGGTGTCACAATTTCTTTAGTTATTGGGTTCCTTTTCTGGCTGCAGCCTTTGGAAAACATGTGACAACCAACCTGCCAAAAAATGTGACGACCAACCCCAACTTGAATTTCTTGCTAGCATCAAGGCCAACAGCCATCTGACAACTAATTAGCTTGCTCACAACAATCTAAACTATAGCTTACCCTTCACACTTTTTTAGAAAAAATACTGACGAGCTAAATATTTTCAATTTGACATGAAAAACACAAACAGTCCTCTCACCTCAAATTCATCAGTCTAACTCCAAGGAAGACGGTGACCTCTGATCCCAATTCTGGATATTTAAATACCAAAATTTCACAGACAGCGCCTTCTGGTTCCGAGATATAACAATTGTGACAACCAACTCATGTGACATATAACCCAGTTCTCCCCTACACACAGGTGGACATTGTAATGTCCATAGTTTGTTATAATGTGATTTCTTATGTCCTTGAATCATTCAAATTTCTCAGTAACACAGTGAGGGTTCATTAACTGTTAGTTAATGCTGAGTCAATGCTTAATAAGCATTAATTAAGCATTGACTAACTTAATAGCATTAACAAATAATTAACTATCAATTAGGAAATGTACCCTTATTGTGAGGTGTTACCAATTTCTCAAATTATGTTATTTAATAATTTACATTACTCACTAGGGAACGCCGCCAAGTTAAGTTGGAGGCATTGGGTTCAGGGAGTGAACTAGTAAAACAAGTGGGTTCAGAAGTTATTACAGAGTCAAGTCTTTTGTTGAGCATTATTTCATAAACTTTACAGACATGTAAAATGTTGTTGTCGGTGAGCTGGAGAGCTGGCAGCCTGCAGTGTTAGACACATTCTGCCTCATATTTTAATGGCACCATGGCAACAGTGCAGGATGGAAATGAGGGTAAATAGGCAACTGATAGAGACGCACTAAAATGTCTAACACCTGCCCGATCTTACCCGCCAGCTGGGTTGTTTGGTTGGCCACTTTTTGGACAAGGCTGCCCCCAGCATAACTCAACACAGGACCGCGGATGAAGTTTCATTGTATATCATCGATAAAGGCAGCAAATAATGAGTGTTGCTCACATGTTTTTATGGCCAAGCAAATCAATCTCTTTAGGTATATAAATTTCACATTCATTTAAAAAAAAAATTCAGCTTCTGAATTCAAATCACCCTCTACATAGCAGGGTTTTTTTTCTTTCTATCTCTCTCTCCGATTCTATCATATTAAGATGCCTAAAAGGCAAATTGCATTGCAGAATAGCTGATGAAGTGCCAGATACATTTCATTAAACTCCAATGAAATAAAGTAATAAAAAGAGAGCTAAAAGGAACACAATGATAAAAGGAACCATTCATCATTTGAAAAGCCCGAGTGCTTCATTGGCCTGATAGTAAACAATGAGATCTCACTTGAGCTTCCATGGGAGATATTCAGAGGAGGATTCTGCATTATGAATCCTGAAAAAATTTATCCTATATGCTAATATTTTTCCAATTCATTGATATAATCAAAACACAATAGCTCTGTAAGTGCAGTGATTTAATATGGAACTCCAAAGGCAGAACCTGCATTAATCTTTCTTCACTGGCGGCCAAAGTGTGTTTTCCTCTACGCTGCTGTTCGCACATCAGCTGTGCTGTTTGCATAAAACACTCGAAAGAAGACGAGAAGCTATTGATTCAGTGCTCTCTCTGTGAATTAAAATCCATTGGCCACCATCAGAAGTCAGACAATTTGGTGACAAGCCTGTAAGGTGACACTGATAACTGCACCCAAGGGACCCCGAATGCGCTCAGACAATCCGCCTCCTTGGCCCCGGATGACCAGTGATCCGGCGTCTGCTTAATCCATTGTTTGACATATTGATGTAGTTATCACTAAAAATAATGAAATCAATTTTTCAAAGTTGTCACCTGTGATGTATTAGGTAATTGATTTTAATGTGGGGGCTTGTGGCATGAGCCTTTCACAATTACGCTAATGAATATGTCAACTTTGATTTACCATCAAATGCTCAGTTCCTGTAATTACAATGGTTTGGTTCTGTGGACGCTCACACTCACACACACAAACACACGCTCTCTGCAGCTAACCCACTGTTTCTTCATCTGTGTGCACATCTGTGCTTGCAGGTGGAGCCGTACCTGCCCTTCGAGTACACCTGCGAGGGGATGCTTGAAAGAGTTCATGCCTACATTCAGAACCAGGTGGGTCTTAACACTGCATTGCATCAGCAGGAATGCTGGTAAGGGTTATAATAAGGGGATGGAAGTTATTTGAACATGCATTATGTTGACTCCCTGCCGATTAGGTTGGACAGGGTTTGTGATGTTTCTTGAAGTGAAGTATTTCTTGTATCAATCGAAGTGCCAAAATAAATTTCCTTAAGAAAGATACGTAAAGGTGTAGTCAGGCATCATGGAGAATACTTGTTGTCAAGAACTTTTTTTTTTGTTAAAATCAGTGAATATCATGATGCGCTACCTGTCCGTACTGTGTTTGCCCTGAAAAAAAACTCCTGTGTTAATACACAGCCTATAGGTTCTGTAAACAGGCATGTTGCTAGCTAAGGGCCCCCTTTGTTTACATATCCTTTGTTTACATACCAAATCCAGAATTGCTGACTCCACCTTTAATTTGCTTCTAAGTTAAAGTAATTCCCATTAAGCTGTATACAGTGTTACTGCGTTTTGTTTGCAACCAGTAAATGCATAGCCGTTCTCGGCCTACTGGTTTGCTTCCTTGGGCTATTTCTAGTCTGGACCATGCTACCTCAGGTGTAACAACACCTGACAAACATCAACTTTTTCCAACCACTTAATCTGTCAGAATGTGTCTTGAAGGCAGTGAACACAATATTTGAATGAGGTCCTGAAGCAATACATGGGAGCACTAGAAAGGAAGACAAAAGGATGCGCGTGTTCACCTCTGCTCATTAGCCTAGCCTTCATTGTGAGGCATCTTGGCTTGTTTGCTGACAGGAGGGGAAATTAATTGTCTGCTTTGAAGCCTGAACAGATTTTGGAGGAGCTTGTTGTTGCATTTTGGATCCTTGTTCCTGAACCAACCCTCTGCATTCGCTCAATTGATTCAAAAGCATTTGTCATTTGTCCATCCCTAGCAACAGATACACATCATCTAAACCACACTGTATCAGTCAACCCATACAGATACTTAATGTCCCCTTGCTCAAAGTAGGGCTGCAACTATCGTTTATTTTAGTACTCGAGTGCTCTATTGATTAGTCGGCCAATCAGCCTGCGGCCCGTCTAGCTGGTTTAATATGCAAGTATGCTGTTCATACAACTGCTATGTTCAACACTTCTGTCAGACCCACCAACCAAGAAACAAAAGGTCACAAAGTTGAAGTAAGTCGCCCATGAAGTCTCATAGAAATCCACAGATCGATAATATTAACACAAAAATGGTCTTCGCTATACAATCCAGAATAATACTTTTAGTCCAAAACATGTTATCACGTCCATAAAACCCCACAGACAGTAAATGAGATTGCAAATGTGTTGATTATTTAACATATTTCCCTCATAACTCACGGTCTCAAGTAAACATCGACGGAATCTCTGTTTGTAAATGTCTGCTAAAACCTTACTTTTTAATTGACACCTCACTTGAGCCAAAAGGAGTGTCAATGTTCTGTCCACGGCCTACAATGGCCAACGAGAGTCAGGTGTGTGCACAGCATAAGCAGGTTATCCCACAGTAATAATCATCAAGCAGTTAAAGCATATGGCCTCTAGCTGCTGAATTGTCTCAAGCAATTTGTAAAGGCATCATATACCAACATTAAACTATCTTTATACTTTGTTTGGCCACATACCTGATGCCTGACTCAAAGTAAAATCTTCCCTCTGACTTTTGCGTGCATGTTTGTTCAATTGGCCGTGTGTGCATTCTTCCACACTGTGTGTGCCGCTGCGTCAGGAAGCCGGGATGGAGAGTCGAGGGCATCTCCTGGAAGCAACAATCTACTGATGTTGATTCAATCAATATATCTGTTGTTTTGCTGGACAGGCGGTGCGCAAAAACACCATAAATAAAAGCTTCTTTACAGGAGGCCAAACCTTGTATGTAGTGTGCACATGCCTGGCAGCCACTGTATATGATTGTGTGGAAACGTAGCCTTGAATCAAAGAATTTGTATCAATGATTTTTTTGTGATCAAGTTACTGAAGGAATTCTTTCAGCCACAGCTAAACGTCTGGTTTTTGTCTACCCTGACATGTTTGATAAATAAATTACTGAGATTATATAACTTAATTAAAATGCCATTTGATTTTTAGAACAGCACAAGTTCCTTATCTTCTAAATTCAACAAGTATACCGAACTTCTATTTAAGAACTTCCCTTTTCAGGGGTTTCTTAGTTTGCTTGGCCACACTATTTATTCCTCGGCTTCGCTGCCAGTGTCAGCCATTACATTCTCTGCACCAGGCGCCAGCTGCAAGTTTAGTAGACTAGCACGGTGACTCATTTATTGTCAACGATGGTCCTCGAGGACAGTGATGAAAGAAAAATAACGCTCATACATAAAGACTTAGACTTGATGTCCAACCTTTTTCTCAAATTAAAATGGGAATTATTATTCAGTAATAATTGCAGTAATTTTTAGATATATGTTATCATCCTATGGTGTGTGTGTGCGTGTGTGTGTGTGTGTGTGTGAGATAATGTATATAGTATATAAAGGAAAGGAATCGTATGATCCTGTGCTTGCTTTGCTCTGACACCATCTCTTCTCCCGCTGTCAGACACACACACAAACACTTGCAAACACATGACTGCCCGGCTGTACAGGGTCAGACTCTGCTTCCTTTTCCTTTTTCTCTTCCACCTTTCTCTTTCCTGCTTTCAGACCTCTACAATTTTTATTTCTAACTTCTCGAGTCTCTCTTAACTTTCCCAACTTTCCCTCACATCGATCCTCTGGCAGAGATCTAGTTCCTTTGTGACCCGCAGCGCATACAATATACTTTTTAGAAATGCAGTCACTTCCCCTTCAACCATTGTCTGGGTGACTATATGATAGCCACAGAAAAAACACCAATAATGCATTCAACACATTCTAAACTTTTACCTGTTCCATTTGATTTATTGTGTACCTGCAATTGGAGATAAAACATTCAACTAAAAAAATTTGAGAATGTGGCTGGCATTTCTCATTTAACTCCAGAGATAATACAGGTGGAATGTATTGCTTTTTTTCAAACAAACAAAACACAGTGGTGCAGTCATTCGTTTGTATTATTTTTTTATTAGACAATTAGTGAGGACAGTCATCTGCAAGAGGTTGTGGGTTCGGCGTATAGAAGTGGAACAACAATAACATATATGATCCAACTTGACAAGATAAATGGGAGGCATTTGATTGGATGGATAGACATTAAACCTACTGTTGTCACCATCAAAGGAATGTCTGTGTGTAAAAAACATTTGAAGCCACAGAAGATATGTTGACAAGTCGCAGTAGAAAAAGCCTTTGCTTTTGGCATGGTGCATGCTGGCTCTCTGTCACACTGTTTTGGCTTACTGGGAGTAACTCATCTCTCCCAGTGGGTCACTGCCACAACGCATCAAAAACAAACACATAAACAAAACCAGACTTTGCCACCTATGATTTATTTAATGTGTGTGTGTGTGTGTGTGTGTGTGTGTGTGTGTGTGTGTGTGTGTGTGTGTGTGTGTGTGTGTGTGTGTGTGTGTGTGTGTGTGTGTGTGTGTGTGTGTGTGTGTGTGTGTGTGTGTGTGTGTGTGTGTGTGTGTGTGTGTGTGTGTGTGCGTGTGTCTGCATTAAAGAAGATTTGTGGATTTCAAAAAAGAAAATGTAGATCTGGGAATGCAGCAACTTCACTAAAAGGGAGTCAAGTTTAAGCCAACACATTCAAAAAATCCATTCTGGTATAGTCATGCATCACATGCAATATTTAAAAACATGCAATGATTTATAAAGGGAATTCAAACCTAGTGTGAATGAGAATAAGAATGTGGGACTTTCTCACAAGCCCTACATGCAAAACCAAATACATGCACATGGATAAAATAAAATAGTACAGATAGAAGCATCTCCACTCACCTCTCTGCCCTTATTACATACCTCTGTGTATTCCTGATAAGCTTGCCTGTGTCTGTGTGTGTTTGTGCGAATGGTAGTGTGGCAGAAAGGGACACATTCTCAGCCTGGTTATTGCCTGCGGGCACTAGCCGCCTGTTTTAATAAACCGGTCTGGAGGCCAGTGGGACATGTCAGGAGAAATGTTATTACCTAGGTCTTATGAATAGCCCCAGCTGGAGGGGCAATCTAATCAGGGCTTTCACCGGAGCCTATACAGTACCTCTGCCTCCACACCTCATTTATTATTGGTTGGGTGGCATAACTGCATTCGTAATATTATTTCCTGGATGATTGACAACGACTTGTCAGTTGTGATGAGCAACCTTTATGTCGTAATGGTGATTTCATTGTATCCTGAATCATTCTTCAAGAAGCTGTATGTGCTGGAGCGTAAAATGTGTAATTTGTCATTGGGAGTGTGGTGTTTTTTATTTATGCTGACGGCTCAAAGTGTTTTCAAATATAACGCAGATAATAAATTCTGATCTGGGTCATTCAATGCAACAGCTTCTTCCCCCAGGCCATCGGAATCTGAACACACACACACACACACACACACACACACACACACACACACACACACACATATATATTTATTATTCATAACTGGTTGGGTTTTTGTTGGTCTTTTCATTTTAGTCTGATGTCGAAAAACAAAAACAAAACTTTTTTTTACTTTGATACTACTATAACTTTTTAATGTTGCTCCATACAGTATGTCTAATGGTAGAAACAGTATTTTTTTTTACAAAGATAACAATGAAGAACCTTGAACTTTGAAAACTATCTTCACCACCTGCAGGACTTTTGTTCCCCCGAAGCTCCATTTCCTCCGGCCAACTCGTCTGGCACCTGGCTCAACCCTTTCGTCCTCCTGCCTAACTCCACCCTCCTGGGCTGGGCCTCCAACGCCAGCAGCGCCCCCACCTCCTGGCCCCCGCTCAGCGCACTGCGGCTGCTGGCTTCCAGGGAGGGCCAGTCCTGTGTAGGGGCGTGTCAGAAGGCGGGGCTAGTCTGTGAACCCGCCTTGTATCGTTTCATCAATATAAAGGAGGCCTTCAGCGCGTAAGATTGGTTCCTTCTCTGGGGATAATGTGTTTAGTGAAGATGCAGTGTGTCTCCTAATAACAACCTGATAAAACATATGCTGTTTTTATTTTATTTAAAGGTGGAGTCAGTGATTCTAGAGGAATGCTTGTTGTCAAAAAAAAGTAATCGGCCTGAACAGTACAGTGTGCGAACTGAAAAAAAAATCTCCATTCTTAATACACAGCCTACTATATACAGTAAATGGGCAGGTTGCTATAGCTATGTTGGGCCCCTTACGGACAGGTAGCAGATTGTGAGGATATATTCACTGAACAAGCATTCTCCAGAATCGCTGACTCAACCTTTTAAGGATAATACCTTTTAAACAAAATAAAACCACTTGGGTTCCTACCCAATGCACCATCCTCACTATTGATGATTATGTGAAATTTCTTGTCAGGACCATCTTGGAAAAATAAGAGGAGCTTATCCTGCAGCAACATAACTGTGACTGACTGTCATATGTCATGTCTCATTTGCACTTTTACTTTTGAAATCATGCAGCAGCAAAAAGTAAAGGAGGCACGCGCTCACCATTTTCCTGTAATATTTATCTTTAATTCCTCAAGGTCCCAGAAGCTGTGGGGCACTGAAGCAAGAATATTAAATATATGAGTGGAATAATTGTTAATACCCTTTTGCACTCTTGCCAACAGTCGTATCAAATATGTAAGTGTTATGTTGGTTGGATGATAATTGATATGTGCATATAACTAAACAGTCATTGTAGTTTCCTGCTTAAAGGGAATAGTTCAACATTTTAAATGTCTAGCTTTTTGAATCACTCTACGTCTCAAGAAAAGGTGACAAACCATTCCTGTAACTGTGCGATTTAGCACTGGGCGTAGGTCAATCATCTAAGTTAGCTTAACTCAAAACATGGAAGTCAAAAGATAAACTTTACAACATCACTTGACTCTCCTGTGTGCTTGTTGGGACTTGTTTATTGACCACGTTATGTTGCGCTATATATGTTTACACTTTGTCATTTTAGAATCAAAAACATACTGGAAGGAAACTAGCCATCACGGCAGTTCCTGGTTTCTTTGCAGTATGTATTTAATTCTAAAATGACAAAACGTGTAAAAAATATAGTATGGTAACTAGACAAGTCTCGACAAGTACCCTGGAGCATTTAGTGAGGTTGCAAAGTTCATCTTTTGACTTGCTCCCCTTGACTACCAGTGTTTGAGCTAAGCTAGCCTGGATGAGCGATCTTTGCCTATTTCTATATTAAAAGTGCACACACACTTACAGGAACAGTTTCTGTCGCTTTGTCTTGTGCCGGAAAGTGAGGCAAAAAGCTTGAAAATGAAAACATTTTGAATTATTCCTTTAACCATGTCTCCTCCTCCTCTGTCCTTGTGTTTCCAGGCTGGACTTCCAGTGTGTGGGCCTGGAGTCTGAGGTGAACCACCTCTTCCCGGCCTTCTCAGCAGAGCATGCTGAATGCGGCCTGCAGCAGGATCCACTGCTGTTCAGCTGTGCCGGCTCCAGTGGCAAACACCAGCGCCTTTGCCCCTGTAGGGACTATCGTAAAGGCCAAGTGGCACTGTGCAAGGATTGCCTATGACCTGAAGAAAAGAGACTATTTTTCTAATACTTGGCAAGTTCCCACAAGACTTATTTTTCTAAAGGGAGAGAGGGTGTGTGTGTGTGTGTGTGTGTGTGTGTGTGTGTGTGTGTGGTGAACAGTTCTTTAATACGTAAACAGTGACTTTGCCTCCCTTACTTCTGACCAAGGACTGGCTGCCAAAAAAGTAGGTAAGATGGTATTACCTCTCAGGGAACTGCATGATTGTACTTTGAATCAGGTGGGTTTGAAGGCCTCACTCTGAAGGTTTACATAGCTGCATTGGGGGCGACAATGCTTTACAAAAGTTCTGTGGAAATTTGATGGTGAGTATGATCATTTGACGAATGTGTGAGCTTGGTGAAGAACTCCGAGCAATCAAAAGCTTGATTATGAAAACAGTTGCAAATGCTTGGAAATCACAAAGTGTGTTTACTCTGTGTTGTGTGAATACCCACTGTATCATAGTGGAGTTTGGATATTTGTACTAGATGCACCAAAAGCCAGTTTGAGATGTACAATTTTACATGTCCTGTAATGAATATATTTGTACACATGTTTAATAAAACACAGAGGGGGAAAAGATGGTGCTATTATGTATGACTGGGAGTGTGTTGAAATTATTCTAAATGATTTTCTTTCCTTTTTTAAATAGGACTTTTCAACTTTAAAATACCATCAATCTTTAATGGTCAATTTCACAAAGCTAAGTGTGGGGAAATATCCTAATTACTTCTGTGATTTATATGCAAACAGTGCTGGCTCAGACTCATTACTTTTTAAGCAGTCTAAAAGTAGTGTTTGTGTTTCCAGAAGTGTGTAAGGTACTATGTTTTGTTTTAATTCATTTGGCTCTTGTTTAGCTCTAACTAAAGCAGATAATTGTATACATTGCAATAACTGCACAGTGACTGATGCGTGGCAGCAGCAGATAAAGTCACAGCACTATTTTTGTAAATCGCTTATCAATGAAGTGGCATTGTATGGGCGAAAGGGTTTAAATTACAACTTACGACAAAACTCACATGCCCACATGTATATTGAAACATTATTGGTTTATGTTATTGTTCCTCTTCCATACAACTTGTACTGTTAGTTATGGGGGAATAAAATCCACAGTCCTCTTCAAAACTTTAGCTTGAGCTAATATGAGGCTTAGGCAAGTTAAATAAAGGAGAGAGGACACTTTCAAAACTTACAATGCGTTACAAATCGCATATTCATATTTTTTTTGGTCATGAAAAAAATTGTGCTTAGTTCATCATGATTTCAACACTTGGTATTTAACAAAACACACGTGTATTGGTGTGACTGGTCAGTTGTTTGGCCTGTGTCTTTAACTGACTTACCCAATGAATAAGACATGATCATCAGTAATAACTCAAAGATTATGATGATAGAAATAGCTGATGTATTAATGAATGGATTGTGTTAAATCATGCATGAGATACCATTAATCCTAGTACATTTTCTAAACCAGACTGCTGAAGCCTCACATCAGCCCTGGTTGTCCTTTTAGAAACTGTGCCCCCCCCCCCATCTCATAAAATAAAACTATAAGAAAGATATATCTCCATGGCCAGTAATGAGAGGCAAAACAAAAAAAACATGAACTGTCACTGTACAATCGTGCATTCGAGCGTTGTAATGAGATAGAATTGAAAGAAAATGGGAACTGCATCAGGGTAAAAGGACAGCAGACTTGACATCTTTAGTCCTATAGATGTAGAGCACAATGGGTTCATTTTAAAGCCTCGCAGCATGGTGTACAGATATTTGAAACATAGAGGGAGTGCATGAAATCTGCATTGTGGTTTTTAATGTGCCAAGCTAAAGCATTTCCTTCATGACCTATGCATGTACCCAATTAATTATTGCTTTCCTCCTCAACATTAAGCCCAGTACTGACTCTGCTCACTGCAGATGGACACACATATCGAAGTTTGCGTTGTGTTTCATCACATTGTCTGAGCTATTTGTAATATTCAGATACATTTAATGATCAAAACCTTTACAGTTACATTTCCCATGTTATATGAACTAATTTGGTTGTATTTGCGTGGGTCTCATGAATGAAAACATTTAGTTAAGCTGACTATTCAGAGCTATTTTAAAACACCTTTACATATCGGCATCGGCGCAGAACTGTCTGCAATGTCTCCAAAGGCATTAATATGAGAGCTGCTGCTCCACTGAAGCCGAAAGCCCTTCACTATACAGATAAGACCAAATTTAATGAGACATCCTCAAAAGGAAAGTTGGAATTTTCTATTTTTCATTTAATGATGGTGCTCTTGTCTCTGGCTGATAGTGAGGAGCACTGCACACTATGCCTATGTCTCTTCTCCTAATTAAATAAATATATTATTATAATCTCTGAATTAATATTGAACTTTCACGTGTTCCTCTGAAACCAAAGGATTTTTTTTTTTTAATGGGGTATAGCGCGTCAGTCACAAAGGATTTGAGGCTTTTATGGAAAGAGTTCAAT
The DNA here is from genome assembly GCF_949987685.1 of Ammodytes marinus. Classification (NCBI taxonomy): domain Eukaryota; kingdom Metazoa; phylum Chordata; class Actinopteri; order Uranoscopiformes; family Ammodytidae; genus Ammodytes; species Ammodytes marinus. The sequence goes on along the minus strand of NC_137220.1, from coordinate 15,706,416 downwards.
TGCAGAACAATAACCTCTCAGACTTATAGTTATAAAGAACAAGAATAATACATATCTTCAGTTTTTTGAATTTTTTATAAAACTTGTTCTGCTTTAACCACTTTCTAAGTATCATTCGTTTCCTTTTTTTATGGCAAAACACTTCAAAAGTAACAAAGTGGGAGATTCTGCTGGTATGTACCCCTCAAGGATGGTTCAAATCCTGCAGTTAGAAGTGTTTTTTAATGGCAGTCTGTGGATTTGGTCCTTACAAGACGGATACCTTGGGACTCTTTGTTCCAGAGAAACTGCTCAGTGGTGACTATTTTAGCAGGTAGCAAGAGTGAATTTAAGTGGAAGAGAAGTTTCTTAAACAACCCCTTTCTATGTAATTAGCTGTGGCAAAAGTTGCTTGGCAAAAGAAAACAGTTGCCTTATTACTACTTATTGGGATATGTGCAAAAGTCCTTTGTTTTACGATGTGCCAATAGGATCCCTCTCTCGGTAGGCAGATTAAGCAATTATCATCAAATTAGTTTTACACTTATTCTCTGAGATGTCTCTCTCCTGTCTTACTGTAGGGAGGAGTGTACCAATAGATTTGTTTCAGGCATGATAGCATTGTTGCTAAGTCGGTCCAGTGCATACACATGCAGATGGGACAGTCTTATTGGATGGGTTTCCATGAAATTGTATAGCTAGGGACTTTTGTGGTTCCCAGAAGATGAATCCATATACCTGTGTTGAGCCCATGACTTTTACTCTGCCGCTTTTGTAGTTGGCAGTTAAGTGTCTTGGTAACTTCTGGATGTATCACCATGAAATTTGCTACAGACATTCATGTTCCCTTTGGTGAACATTTGGCTGGAATCCATTATGCTGGATTCAGACTACCAAATATATTTTTGACTTTGACTTGTGTAAGACTTGACCGAGAGACATGCAGACTACAAACTGGTTTGCTACAGTTTTTTTTAGTGAACTAACTTTGGGGATAAAGAACATACACAACAAGAAGTAGTCCCTCAAGGGATGGAGGGAGGGAGGGAGGGAGGGAGGGGTAGGTAGACCGAGTTCACCTGCATCTGTTATTTGTTTCTAAGAACACTTTAACCCGTTAATAAGTTAAAGTTTGTTTCCGTTGCAGGTGAAAGAGACGGTGGCAATGACACTGTGATATATGGCATGGCGGGCCGCCTTTTCTAAAGAGAGGGGTCATGCCGACTAAGATTAATTACTTTTCTCTCGTCACCGCAGGAATCTTCATTCCTCCTGCCTCACAATCGCCTCCTCTCCAATGCCCTCACCTCTCCCTTACATTCTGGTGCTCTCTCTCTCTTTCTTTCTCTGTCTTTCTCTCTCTCTCTCTCTCTCTCTCTCTCTCTCTCTCTTTTATTCTTTTTTTTTAACTGAGAACTTCTCTTTACATTTTAATAATGCAGTATATTTGATACAACTTTCTAATCTTTTCAATTCTCTCTTCCGCTCGCTCTTGTGTATGTGCCTCTTTGTTATGGCTGACAGAGTGGAGACTATAGCCTTCTGCCTTCACACTCACTGCCCCCCCGACGCTGCCTCCCACAAAGATAAATACATCACACGTAATGACTCTGTGCCCTGCTCTGTGTGTGTTCGTGCGGGTGTATGCATACTGTATTGCCTTGCTTTTTCTCCATAATAATAGGTGTCTGAAAAACCAACACTCGAGTAGCCTTTATTTAATGGAGTGTGCCAGTTATGACTGGAAGCGGTTATGAGTGGAAGACGTATAAGTCCCTCAATTTGAGGGACCTTTTAATGCGTGAACTGTGGTGCACCAGGCTAGTGATGTGTATCCAGGATACTTTTTATTTTATTTTTTTGAAACTATGCAATCTAATAAAAATCGTTTATTTATCAGAAATAATGAAGAGAAGATGATTCTCTATTTCATTCCTCCTTTTCCTCTACCTGTTCAAGATAACTGATTACTCTTGTTTTTCGTGTCACTTTAAAACACTTCATTACAATAGCTCATTATGCAGAATCCATTTTTTCTCTTTTCACTCTTCTTTAGTGTTTGCAAGTCAATTTGAGGCTTAAAGGCCTACTTCACCGGTGGGAATATGAAGGTGTATTGAATTCTGAGATCCTATGTAGTATAAATGTAGCCTGGAAATCCAGACCCTGATATCTTGAACGATAGAGGGTCTGGCCACGATCAATAGTAATTTCCAACTCAAGGGGCGGCTCCTACTCGTGCATTTCAAATGCCACTGCACGCAGTTGGATAGCACTACAACCAATCAGAGCGATGCACAAGGTGACGTAAGCCCCTTTCGTTTAGCGAACAGCTGTTAAACTGTTAAATTAAACGTTTGCCGTTGTCGGTCGGCAAAACAGAACATTCCACTTACTTGCTAATGAAAGATTTGAGTGCCGTCTTCCAAATTGTTAAGTAAAGTGTCGAGGCCAAAGCAGTCACAAACTCACACAACATATCCGCAGCCATCTTTGATGTTTACTATCACGGCTTCGACGTCGCATGCACGTCACTGTCGTCATCCGGTTATGTCCTCCCCAGAATACCATATAAAGGGCTCTGGCGCGCCCATATTAGATAGAACCAATTGAAACCATAGCCAGATTTCTGGTTTTCTTGATGAAGCTTCAACGGAGCGTGTCCAGACCAACACGCGCAGCAAATTTAATTTGCCAGCGCCTAGTGGCAGGTCTGGGAATGCCAGGCTAGTATAAATGTGCAAAGAATAAATAAATTGGTTCATCCTAGCCTGAGAAAAGGCAGATAGAGTGTTTTATGGTCTCACTGTCTAACCCTACATTTGAAATGTAGGGTTACAGTGAGACCATAAAACACTCTGCCTTTTCTCAGGCTAGGATGAACCAATTTAAATTTGTTTTGCACATTTATACTACATAGGATCTCAGAATTTAATACACCTTCATATTCCCACCAGTGAAGTAGGCCTTTAATACTTTATCTATAACATTCACTGTTTGTAATACTTTGATTGGCCTAAACAAAGTGAATAAGTGACATAGAAACTTACAAGATGTTCGTGTGCTTGCTCTTTTTTTATTTCTTTTTGTATGTGTTATTTGTAAGTTGTATGTAGCACCTGAGGTAACACATTGCTCACCACTCACAGAGATCTCTGCCGCCGTACGATAGGGCTCTCCAGTCGACCGCTGTGAATGCTGCTTCAGTTTAACAGAACCAGAGGCATCACAGCTAGGTTGGTGTGAGGGGGCAGCGCAAACAGAGCATGTATCTTATCGCACATTGATATCTCAGCTGTACACCCTCAGAAAATAACCAATACATACACACAGACACACACACACACACACACACACACACACACACACACACACACACACACACACACACACACACTTCTGCTCGCTCTGTCATTCTTATATGTGCCAATTCATAGATTGCTCAAAATCAAATTATTAACTCAATCTATCTTTGTTGGGCATTATAGGCATACTTTTTTTTTTAACTCAATGGAGGTTTTATCCACCTGTTCAGTTAATGCAGAGCTAAAGAATAGTTTGATATTTCTGAAACACACCTATTTCCTTTCAAACATAAAATTAGATGGAAGGATGATACCACTATCTGTGTAATTGTTGAAAATAAGGCTGTAGGCTTATTTTCAACAATTAAACCGCCGTACACAAACACCCACTGGTCAGTGTTGTACATATCTTGTAGAATATTGAATTAGAAGCAGATTCTTTCTACTTTAAACGTCCCACATACTTTGAAATGTTTATGAAACATTCTCAATGTTCTTATGAGTCCTGGGGAATCCATTTTCACATGTGTTCAGGTTCATATACACAGTGTATATTGGCTGCCTTCCGCACACATATGGCCTCAATGCACTGCCTCCATAGTGCTTCATATTGGACATATCTGTATTTCCCTCAGTAATGCGTATAGCCATGGGATGCCACTCTGAACTTATTCTCATTTACTGAGTCATCCCATGGCTCCCACTGCCAGCTGGAGCCTCAGACAATCCAGGCTGCATCTGTCACAGCTGTCTCACTGTCAGCCCCTCAGTACAACTGAAAAAGGCCACTCCATTACTGAAGCACAGAAATATATATATATATATACAGTATATACGAACCAATCCAAGGAAAGTACTGGCAGCTAGGGAGAGAGGCTCGGTGACTGCATAGCTTCAGTCCTGACAAATAAGGTAGTAGAGGGGGATGAGAGAGAGAGAGAGATAGCCACATCCCTTATCAGTCCATCCGCCCTGGTGACCCTGTTGTCGGAGCGGAATGTGAAGCCGTTATAGAAGTGATCCAGAAGGACCGAGATGAATTGGTCACACGGGGGAGAGAAGTGGGGAAAAAGGCCAGCCGTTCTGCGATGAAAAATGGAGGTAGGGGAGGTTAGAGATGAGAAGACAAATGATTGGAAAGTAGAGAAGAAGGAAAAAAAGAATCAATGCACATGGATCAGGAAGTGAGGAGCTGAGGCTTTTTAAAGAATGGTTAGGGTGAAGTGGGAGAGAGAGATGATGGAAAAGGGAAAAGGATGTTGTGTGTATGACATTTTTTATCAAGGGCTTTCGCGGGCAACTTCAAAGGGAGCCTCTACAAACGCCATACTGAGGGTATACAGTACAAAAGCTCTCAAACAGGATTCATAAAGAAACATGTTTTCTTGGATCAGTGTCGTTAGGGCCCTGATGTAAAAAGTTTTGGGGAGAGATCAAAGGCACTGTGCAGTTCTTTTTTTTCGACAGCGTATTCTTATGAGTTATTTAGTGGAGTATGGATTGATTGATGCAGGAGGCGAGGGGGCTGCAAAGGGGAGGAAGACTGGTTGGGGGTTGGGGGGGGGCACGGAATGTGTGTGTGCAGGTTTCTCTACAGTATGGTTCTCGACGATCAACTGCAGATTAAGTAATGAAAAATTGTATTGAGTATTCTTCTTACACTTCGAAGGTCACACTGGAGCGACAACTGAAATACCTATACGTTTAAAGAGACACTGGGTAGGAATTTTGAAGGCTGGCGTGTGAACGAAGGCTGGTAGTGCCATAAAGCACCGCACATTCTCAGGCCGCATCCCGCTGCCAAAGTTACTGCTAAAAGCAGGCCGCTCTGTGCGAATGGCTCAGACAGCCTTCTCCCTGTTCACTCATATTGGATTATTAGACTAACCTTGACAATGTTTTATTAAGGTGGAAAAGTTACTTATTGTTGCTTTATTGGAAGCCACGGTTAAATTTGCTCCGAAAATCAGTCTTCAAGTTCTGACCATTCGACCCAACCCCTTTCTCAAACGGAGATCCAATCGTAGCTTAAAGGTGAAGTAAATTATACATTATGTTAATATACGTATGTGTTGAATCGCTCTATATTCATACAGTGATCACTTATATATTGTGCGTGTTTCATAACTCCGATCTCTGTCGCCCGCTCTGCATGTAATTGGCAAATAAACTTTTCTGGGATCCCACAACTAATATCCAATCGGAAGAGAGAATGCTACAAACTGGCACGTCTCACTGCCGGTGCACGCGCAGGGCGACAGATGGGTGATGGTTTATGCGCCTATGATGGCAGAGCATGTAAATATCCTTCCCAATGTCTGTTTTGATGGTTTTTATCATGTTTTATCGTACATCGTACGGATCTGAGATGATGCTAGATAACTCGCTGCTTGAAGACCGCAGGGCATTAATGTGGTGACGTAGGGACGAGGGAGGGGACTGCTAACTGCAGTCAGTGACAGGAAGTTAGGTAAACTGACCATTCCGCTTACTTCACCTTTAAGAACGGTTACTTGGCAAAGCAATCCTATCAAGATTGGGCTTTCCCGTTCTATAGGCTTTTTCGTTTAACATTTACAAGATCAGAAATAAAAGGAAAAAGGTGTACGGAATTGATGGAATTCATCTGCTCTAAACAAAAGCTGCAAATGCCAGCGTGCCCGGCTAACTAATAACTTGCTTTTAACAGTAGAAACCAAAAAAAGGAAATGGGCATGCCACCATCTGACTATGTTATTAAGGTCATATTAAGAAAAAAAATACCTTTTTGGGACTAAAAATGTCAATCTATCCTTCTCTTTATTTGGTTTGGGGCACTGACCCACTCTGTAGCTATAAAGTCACTCGTCATTGCCATTTGGAGGACGATGACTCAAAGTGGAATGTTTTAGCTCTTGATCATCAAAATGATTACATGTAAATCTAGAAATGAGCAGCCTGTACACAGTATGTTTGCATTCATTCATTCTGGAGCGTTTGGGAAGATGTTTTCTCTGACAGCTTATCGCCCGGCTTCTTCACATGTTGACGTCCCGTAGGCGGCACATGGCCCTTTGCCAAAAATGAACATCCTGTGTGGTAAATCATTAAGATGTTTATCCACCATTAAAGATGTTTTTTCTTCCCCCCCCCGAAACGCTTGAGACGAGTGCCACCGCTCACTTGTTAGAAGGGGAGAGACGATCTTTGATGAATGATTCATCGCTCGGCTAATCAATTCCCCTGACTTCCTGTTTGTTGTTTGTGCAGAAAACCATGGTTGCGTTCCGAATCGCATACTTTCTACTATATAGTATGTAGAAAAAATTATTATATTGACGAACGGCCGAGCTAATCCCCGCTAGCATGCTAATGCCCATAGTCGTTGACGCATCCCTCCCATGATCCCTCCCCGTCACGACAGTAAAGGAGCAGTAGAGGTGTTTTGAGAATTGTACAAGAGCCCATGTTTAATTAAATGCTTTTGCTTTAGTTTCTTTGAGAGTATTGTGAGAATAATACAGGTCTGGTGCTGACTATGGGTTAAAGAAGAGTTATATTTGGTTAAGGCAGGCCTAGGTATAATTCATAATGGTTTAACAACAGTAAAGCAGTAATGATATACAGTGAATACAATGAGTAGTTCACCAGGTTATACAATTATTCAGTCTGGAGTAATATGGTGTTACTGAAATGTTATTTTGATGCTCTATGTCATTTGAGTTGATGCATTTATGCTTATCTTTACTTGCGTTTAAAGAAGTAATTCTACGCTTAAAAGAGACAGAATTTTCAGGGCTCAACGCTAAGGTTTTTTTGCCCGACCGGGCAAGTGGGTCTGAATTCTACTTGCCCGAAGTAAATTTTTACTGGCCCCTATATAAAAATGTTTTTATTAGTGGTGTAAAAATATTTGTTATATTCGCTCTTTATTTATAATGTATAAACTAGGGCTGTCAAATTAACGCGTTAATTTCGATTAATTAATCACAGAAAAATTAACGCGATTAAAAAAATTAACGCAGATTAATCGCACTTCTATAATGCCCTTTGATCCGGTGCAAAAGTGGTGCGGCGCTGCACCTGTAGCTTTTATATGTCCATGTTGCCGGGCCGGGCGCGCGGGTAAAAGGGAGAAATGTAAAGAGTGAAGCAGGGGAAAGGGGCCGACTCGAGGGCTCTATGGACGGTTTATGGGATGCTTCGGCAAATAAACATGAAGGTAGGAAGACATCTTACTTAATTCTCCGCAGTGTCCGTGCATTATTGATTTAGTGGGTGCAACAATGTAGGCTATAGGTTCAAAACAGTAGGCCTATCTCTCAATCTTCCTCCAATTTTGTTTGCTAGCTGTCTCGCACTTAAACGAGTGTGTGTGTGTATGTGTGTGTGTGTCAATATTTTTGCCTATAAGTAGGCTACGCAATGGTGGCAGTGCAGCGCTGTCTGTTGTGGGAGATGGAAAGTCGTCATTTGTCTGCTTGTTTTTTTGAGAAAATTCGGCGCTAGTTCATGTAGCCTATAAAGCTGGCTGAGGGGAGGAGACAGAAGTTACGAGAGACGGAGAGCGAGCTCGCGCGAGAGAGAGAGAGAGAGAGAGAGAAAGAGAGAGAGAAACAAACAGTAGTAGGCTATACAGCTGTTTATAAACAGGCATAAAGTGTCATATAAGTATGTGATTAATTTAGATTAATTAATCACAGAGCCTGTAATTAATTAGATTATTTTTTTTAATCGCTTGACAGCCCTAGTATAAACACATCATGGACAGTGTTATAGATGATCATACTGAAAGTGGAGGCTATTATTCAAATATTATTTGAGTTGGAACATTTGTAATTTTTTAGTTTCTAAACCGACAATAACTGCAAATGAGACGTGTTTTATTTCCCTACAGTCGAAATTGACAATTGAAACCTTTGGGAAAGCTTCTTGTAGCCTTCCCCTAAACCATGACAATGAACAATCTTTGTTTTTCAGATCTTTTGGGAGCTGTTTTGATGATCCCATTCTGTCTCACTTCAGCAGAGAGTCAAAGAGAAGTGCAACTTGCATTTAGGCACCTAAAATACATTTTCTCATGATTAAACAGACATTTCTATGAGGTTCAAGGCTTAACAACATAATCCAACCAACTTTGTGTTTAAAGTCATCAGTTTTACATGCTGTTACAGGCATTAAAATCAACAAAACCACAAGGGTACCCACATTTTTGCGCAGCCAGTTTTTCACATTTTATTTTATTTCATACAACCAAATACTGCCTTTCAAAAAATCTTTGTTTGGAAAACATCCCAGTACTTAGCGGTTCCTGGTAAATTAAAGACATACCACTTTTATATTTTTTTTGTGAAAGCAGAGTCAATTATAATGCCGGCTGAGAGGGGTTCCCAAACTTTTTCATATGACTGTAAATGTTTAGGCATAATTGTGTTTGTGTGTGTGTTCAATTGAATACTTTTCTGTCAGTCAGGGTCAACATATAGCCTATATGCACAAAGGTAAGCACTGCAGTAGGCCTATAATAATAAAAAAAAAATCCTCTCCTCTCCTCTAATTTTTTTAAACAATTAAAATGAATAGACTAAAGCCAACAAAATAAAATTTTATAACTATTTATAACAGAAGCCTATCTATATCAAAATATTTATATATAAAACTGTATTTTTAGTTATGCTTTATTTTATTTTAAACAACATCTTTTCCGACATCAGCTAGCGTTGCAAAGACTTTTATTTTGACGGACACAATTTGACCACGGTATCGACACAGGACCTCCTTCCTGTTTGACACCACGTGACTTGGTTTTTCGTTTTGAGCACAAAATCAAAAAAGGAATCAGCTGGCAGTAATTTCCTTCTTCAATTCAAATCGAAAATCGATCAAAGGTATCGGCAAAAACGAAAAACGGAGCACTTTGGGCAGTTATGTTCGTTTTTCGATTCAGACAAAAAACAATTCAGTCCGTAATTGGTTTGAAACCAACAGAAGTTTTACATTTTTTTAATTTTGATATCAATGAAAAAAGGAATTATACGATAGTACCCAGACCCTGCGTTCTATCATTATAAAATCGCTATTATAATGTAATGAATGAGGTTTTTCTTCCCTCAGTTTTTCCTCAGTCTTCCCTTGGCCCAGCTTTCCTGTTAATCCTAACCCTACATTTTTACTGAAGTGATGTCACATTAGTAAAATGTAGGGTTAGACAGTGATACCATAAAACATTCTTTCTGCCTTTTCTCAGGCTAGGATGAACCGATTTCAAAAATGTTTGCACATTTATACTACATAGGATCTCAGAGTTCAATACACCTTCATATTCCCACTGGTGAAGTAGGTATTTAAGGGGAAACTTTGCCAGTCTGACTTGTCTCTGTTTTCTGTGAGAATTAATTATCTGACCTACTGATTGTTGGAATGATCTGCGTGCTGGGCATAAATCAGCTATTTAGAAAAAAATTAAATGTGGCTGCCACAGTTATTTTTTCACTTAAGCCATATGCATGAGCAGGTTGTAATTAAGTGGAATTGTTTCCACATGCTGCTAGATCCTCGTAATGGTTGTATAATTATTGGAAAAGAGGGTGAAGGTAAAATCAGTGTTGGACAAAGTACTCAAACCCAGTCAAGGTGTAGATACTCCTGGTCAAATATTACTCAACTACAAGTGAATGTTGCACAGTCAAATATTTACTCAAGTTAAAGTACCAGAGGATTTGCTTTTTTAAAAAGTATTTAAGTATTCAAAAGTACACTTTTGCTAAATAAAGGCAAATGATGAACGTAGGACTCGGGTTCCAACAAGACAAAGGGAACACATTTTGAAGTGACACTTATTTCACAAAAAATAATGTTTATAAAATGACATCTTAATAATATTAAATCGCATAAATGTACAATCATGACAACATCACATGTTGTCATGATTGTCCACCACTTGGTAAAATGGAGCAGAGGTGTGTTTTTGTGTGTGATATCAAACAGAGCTTGGTGCTCATATGGCCTCGGGTTGAACAAATAAAGCGGTTAGGCATTTAACTGTCACATCCCCCTGCAGTAGTCTCCCATTTAGAATGGCCTTAATTGATCTCATTTGAACAGACGGACACGGGTGTTGCTTGGCTTGTCAGAGCTCACTAATTACATGTCACCTCCATCACAACAAAAGAAAAAACCTCGACTGAAATATCTTATCTTCACCTGCCAAGCTTGGCATATACGCTGAGACAGTCAACAGCTGGAATCGCATCGAATCGGATTCCATACTCTCTGGCATCTGTTCATACAAAAGAATTAATGTTGAAACAGTGTACATGTAGTTGTCTTATAACGATTCTTATTTCCTTTCCACAACTTCCAAACAAAGGTAATTTTTTTCAGTTTATAATATAACTCTTGGGATCCCGAAAAAAACCTAGACACCTGGTAAATCCAACATGCATACACGGCATATCCCATCATAACGAGCTGAAAACCTGCATCAAATAACTGTCATACACTGAATAAAGTATGTAGCAACAGAGTCTAGCCAAGATGATGCTACCAAACGAGTCCTTTTAAGAATAGCTTGAATTGGTTCTTCTTTCTCCAGCTGCCCAGTCAGTACTCTGCACGCTCACATCCTCCCTCATTTGAATACGAAAAGGGCAATGGAAGCATGACTCATTATGATTGATTCAGAGCAGATTGTGGGGAGACCAATTTGTCACATTGTGCCTCAAAGTGGGTAGCATTGCAATACGTCTTCTTAACAGTAGACAGAACCATAATAGATAGATATTGCTAACAGCTTTCCAAGCTTCCAACTCTGACAACATTGCTCTGATAGCCATGTGCCTATTATAGCACATTATCTCTGTGTGGAAAAACTGGGGAGCTTTATTTGTATATTTTCCTACACCTTGACAGTTTTGGCATGCTCTGAAATCCTTTCTGCAAAAAAATGAAATCCCAGGCAAAAATGCCTGCCTAACTGGAAGTAGCATGAACATGGCTTTTGCTGTATTTTTTTGTCAGGACAGTATTGTGGGATAGCTGGTTTCCTCCTTCATCTTGTTTCACTGTCTTGTTCCCTGTCTTCCATATCCTTTTCAATTCAATGTTGAAATGTGTCGCCCCTCAGATATAATTATTTTACCCGTGCAGCTCCCAGGCAATAATGTGATTCTCTGTCTTGCAGTGATTTTTCAGAAGGCTAATTCTCCCCACTCTGCTTGATGTTTCTTTGAACGAGTTTGCACTTCAAGAATATCTCTCTCTTCTAAGATGAGAGGCATGGCATTTCATAAATTACATCTCATTTCGCTTCCCTGTTTGTAATTTTATCCTTACTCGGTTTGATGTGGGTTTATTTATTTTTTCATTATTTTATACAGTGGATGGATGAGATGTATTTCATTACCCCTTGCATGTGCACTTGAGAGCCACAGTTATTGGTCAAAGTGTGACCGTGCTGATATACAAAGGGCTTGGCGCTGAAAAAAAGACTTAAAGGTGTCAACACGAGGTGGCACTAATGCTTATTTTTTCAAGATACATACGCATACTGATTAAGTAACACCGATTATTTTTTACAAAGTACTTATTTTTATAATGAACATAATATAAAATATATAAATATCAGTACATTGATCTAGGACGGACTTCAATCTATGCAGCAGATCCAGTCTTAATGGGGAAACAACAATAACATCTATTTTTATCAATCCAAGCCAAAACTCCCCTCCTGTTGTTGGTATGTTTAGCCCTTCCTTGCTTGTTTCCCTCTGCTTGAAGATAAGAACGTGCTGAGCAAAAGGAATAGTGCTTATTCCCCGGGTTAGTGTGGGTGGAGAAAGCCAGGGCACAAAATGATTTTGCGGTTAAAAAGAATAAAATCAAAATACAAAGATGATATCCCAGCCATTACATTTGTATTACACCAATTGCATTTAACAGTTGCACTATTTCTTCCCACTCCAATAACAAATCCCTCAGGTGCAGGTATGCTCGCACAGAACGCTTGTTAAACTGAAAGGAGCCCCGTTCTGCTTTCTGAACCCTGCAATTAAAAAGCTTTCGATTCGATTTCAATGGGGTTAGTCAAACATATACATTGTACACATATATTCATTTTGGTTACTTTAGCCTTCACACCAGCTGAGATCCAGAATAGCTCTTTGGTATACTTACACTGCAGTGCATGGCTTTCTGAAATGATGTTCATGTGCCAATGTCATTTTATTTTGTGAAATCCCCTTTCACCGACATTTCAACCCCTAAGCTGCTTTGACATTACAGTCAATGTCCTGTTGATGTGTTTTATATTGGCCCGTTATTGGTAACAGACTGAGGACCCCAAGTGGACTGTTGACGAACAACACACCCCCTTTGTGAGAGAGAAAATGAAATAGTGAATAAATAGTGGGTAAATGCGTGTTTTGCTATAATTTGCATGGAGGACGCCTTCAGCATTTTGATCATACATCTGTTCATGAGTAAATGTTAGCCTATAATCCAACAATAACACAGTGAAAGATGTCACTTTAACCTTCCTCCTGTGTTAACTTTCTGCGACCATCCATGGTGTTAGCGGGTCGGTTTCGACCCGTGTCTGAAATCAGCTGTGAAAAACACTAAAAACAATTATCTATCATCCTTTTTGTTTCTCATCTCTTGGTTACCTTGTTAGGATCCCGTATCCATGAAAATATTGTTTTTAATATTTTTGGTGTAGGCGGCTGGGCCTTTTTTTTGTCAGTATGCGCCTCAATTTCAGTTTAGAAAATGGTAAAATGAACCTTAAGAGAATCATATATATAAATATTTGGTTGTTGTGTTACCTGATTATTACTGAGGGGTATGAGAACACATTTCTTAACAAAATTTGTTTTATTTCTTTTTTCATATTAATATTATTGACCTTTTTAACATCTATGGTGTTACCGGTCAATTACGACCCATAAATATTTATTTCAGAAAAGAGCAAAAAAACTTTTATTTCAGCATTATACAAACACACAATGAAAACCAGAACAAGTCACAACACAACATATAGATTTGTAAGGTCAAATAAACAACAACCAATCAACAAATCAAACCAATCGAAATCAATTACCAGCTCCAAAACTAGTAAAAAGAAACAGAGTAAAAGTCTCTGTGTGCATGTGTATGTGTGTGTGTACATATGTGTGACAAAAAGCAACACTTTAAGTGTTCTTTGCAGAGATATTTATTGCAGGTAAAGCACAATCCGTTTATCTTTCTGTCCTTAGTGCTTCGGCAGACCTGACACCTCTTATTTTTAGAATCAGGTGGCCATTTTCACCAAAAACATGATCCAGAACTTGGCTCACTGTATATCTCCTAATTTTTTAATACTGCAAATTGGAGATGTGCATTCTGCAAGTCACCAACTCTATACTGAATTGACCTCACATGTCTGGATATGCCCGTCTGTTTGTTTCGCTTTTATGCAGGTATAAGGGCAAACAAAGTCAAAATGAGAACCCCCCCCCAGAGCTCACATGATTGGGAGAGGAGCTGACTGTCATTGTGTTGGCTGACAGTGCACTTATGATTTCAGTTTTGGCTCTAGTTATTGTTTTTTACATCTTATTCTATAACCGGGTCGAAAACGACCCTAACACCACCAGTGTTATAATTTCCATCAGAGCATTTTATAATTAAGTGAAACATTTTAAAAAAAATTTATTTTGTTGAAATAGAGGTTCCTGACAAAGTCAAGAAATTTTGATGCAATAAACAAAATGCAAGTGGTTCTTTTATGCATTTGAAAACCAAAACGGGTCGGTGGCGACCCTAACACGAGAGGAAGGTTAAGACATAGAAGGAAAAGTGCCCTGAGAATGTTGCACTAGTTCAAATTGATTGAAAACATAATCAAGCAGTCGGGGCCTCAGTGAAATTGAGTTGAACCGCTTTTGCAATTGAGTGACAGATTACTTCAAGTTTTAAATGCCCTGTCCCCATGAAAAAATATTGTCTTTGATTTGTCATCAATAAAATATGTGTAAAACTTTCCTTTGTCGTGTTTTGATTTAGCTAAATATTTCAACTTTGTTTCAATTCTTATGTCAAGCTACCTGTATTCGTACCTTTTTGTTCATATACTTTGATAGTTTAGAACATTTATCTATTAGCTAACTATTTCATTTGCTTGTTTTTACTGCTATAGCTGACTCAGGGCGGTTCATTGGTTATTGCTGATTTACCGAAGAACAGCATCAAAAGAATTTGCTATCATATGTGGTTGTTTATTTGAAACATGTGACTACAGTTTGAATCCAATCACAATTTCTATTTTCTATATATAAATATCCTTTTTTTTATAAAAAAATATATTAATTTGATAATGAATCATACTTTCCTTTGCAAAAGGAGTAAAAGTACCTCTGGTAAGGATCTTTCCTAAAATGTATTCAGTAGTCAAACACACACACACACACGCACACACAATTCAATTTTACAGGGTGAGGAAAAGTTGGGTATGAATGGGTCACAGGGCAATTTATCTGAATTTGAAATGCTCTCATACATTGTGCTGAACTCTGCACCTTGTGAATATATTCAGATTTCGCCTGCATATCCTTTCAAAATGCCCCAAAGCTCAGTCTATTTTTTTCTTATTTTTTTCTCTCATGGATGGCCTCTGTTGGAATTTAAATTGACTTCGTCCCTCAGGTGAATTCCCTAGAGAAGCAGAGGAGTGCAGCAAAAAATGGAGCCAAATGAGACGGTAATGAGTCAGGCTACACGGCCACAACAAGCAACCTCATCTGTATTGCTTCCTCCCTTTTCTCCAATTCATTTTAAGGGTCAATACGAATACTTCTAGATTTTGGTTAATATTCATGGACATTTTATCTATAAAGACGATTAACTGGAAGTAGTTATTTTTTATTTGTTTGCTTGTAATGTTGTGGAATTTAATTTAGCCGATCCTACGTTCTGTGCACATTATTCTTTCATAACTTTATACACAGCTGATGAAAATGAGATTCATTTATGCTCTCTATGCATGAATACAAAAAGCTCTATGGCTGCATAAGGCTTCTGGCCAAACAGTACCTGAGGTGTGCGTGAAGCCTAGGCCAGCGTTCGGGAGATAAAAATGCATCCAATGATGCTTCAGTCATTACTCAGGGCTAATTAGTGCCCTAGAAGGCTTTCTCTAAGGGATGAAGGCGTAGTAAGCTGCAATGTTCCCATTTCCCTTGGCCGGACTACAATTACCACTTACAATTGAGAGTGTATAGGTGATTATTTGAATCAGGACAAAATAGATGAGTCACTGTGGTATCCTTTTCGACTAGGCAGCAGCAGTGTGGGGTATACGTATGTCAGGAATCGGGATATGAATTTCAAAGCAAGCAAGCCCTGCTATCATCATGCCATAAAAGAGTCAAGTAAGGCTTGTTTAGTTCCTTGATCAGTATTAGTGTATGAAATGGAAAATGACAGCCCAACATTTTTGTAGCCTGGGTGAAAACAACCAAACGACAAAAAAAAGGCAGACATTTTGACCCACAGTCCAATATAACACATTCCTTTTCTGCAACTATAATATCCAAGGTGTTTGAATTTGATTGTGGTGGGCCATCATGACTGTGTAGTATAGTTCCATAAAGGTGCCGCAATTTCTTATCCCCAAATTGTGCATAGACAGTTGTTAATTGTTTCAAGGCAGCATTATTCTTAGTGAAGAAAAGTGCTTATCTGAACTCCACTGCCCCCCCCCCCCCCTCAATCTCAAGATGTCCCCTGCTAGACTCCAGTACCATTTGTAGGATGCCAGATGTTTCACTCTCCAGATGCTGCTTCAGGAGTCTCAATGCAGGACCAGCTGCATCTCCCTGAAACTGCTTATGTTATGCAGTGAAGAGACATTATAAAAGCCAGGATTAAAGATCCCATACTATAATCATTTTCAGTTTCAAAGTTATATCATTTAGGTTTATACCACAAACTGTTTTTAGGGTGTAGTGTCCAAAAACAAAGAAGACTTCTATCTTCAGTGAATTGTAAACATGGAAAGCTAAACCTTGCTGCATAGTCTACTTTATTTTTTTGAAGGGCACTGTAAACCAACGACCTACAACAGCATATTAACTATAACAGAAAATCTTGATTTAAAAGAGTTATTCCGTTTTCACAGATATTTTTTATGACTACTTTTTTTTTTATTTGAATGTAGCTAAACTATGTCCTCTGCCCATGTAAAATGCTGCTGGGACAAATTATTGAAAATAAAATAACATGATTGGTACCACAATAATATTATAAATAATATTCTATATTAAGGGATTACTTTCAGGAACCTAAAAATGATAATGTATTTAATGGTTAACAATTTATTCTGGATTAGTGAGGTTGCATGGTCACCTTGGAGGTCTGATATAGCCTACCAATGTTGTCAATTTAGCCTATAATGTAAACAGTAGGCTAATTAGCCAATATTAAAACTCTAAAATTGTATTGTCATTCACGCCATATATGAGCCTACTTTTAAAAGCTAATTTACTTAGCTTACAATTGCTGTAGGATACACTTCTGGGACAGAAAATGTTACAAAGTAGTGTGCTTGACCCTTTCAAAATAAAACGTCCGATGACAGAACCAATTGACTGTATGAAAAACGGACTTCCTGTTTGTCCGAAAGAGGCGGAGTTAACAGACTGTCGACAGCCGAAGTTTTTTTGGTTTTGTCGTTTTACAATTCTCCAAACTATAGCTTACTTTCCCCGCTCATGTATATGGGTGATACACCGATACTTTGACAGCTTCAGTCACACGTTGTAGACTGACTGACCGGGATTTAAGACGGCTATAAATCAGGTTCGTGTCTTTTTCTTTCTGTTCCGCTGTTCAGGCCGTTTGTCACCAACTTGGGCCTGATTGTATCCCTCTAAATACTCGATATTGTGACATAATGCTACTTTAAAGTTATTGTTGTTCTTCTTTGCTGTAGCTTACTTAGCTATAGTTATGGGATATGCACTTTCACCCCACACCACATAATCTCGTGCGAAAGTTTTTGTCCTCACCCTGACCCCCCCTCCATAAATGCTACTAAGCTGATACAATCACGCAGCACAATAGCCCATGTAAAGTGCTGTCATGCCTGTTTCAACCTTTGATATAGCCGTGTCATGTCAGTGTATTTTGTTGTTATCCAACAGAGATTGTCAGCTGTTAGTGTGTGTGTGTCCTGACTGAGTGTCAGCCATGGTGCAGGAATACCAGTCCCCCGTTCGGGTCTACAAGCATTCCTTTGAGATAATCATGGCGGTAAGTAGCCTAGCTTTTTAGTGTGTTTTGTACCCAATGTTCTTTTGGAGACAAGAGGTGATCCAGAGTTTGTGTTACGTCACGTGAGAAGATATAAGACAGCTGTGGACGTGAGCGTGATTACTGGATGTTGCATAACTGTAGTGTTATGCTCCTCTCCAGCCAGCCAATGCTGTAGCCTATTGACTCCTGCACTCTTTACATTATAGCCTATTCTGTATGTTAGAAGTGGAAACAGTTAAGAAAAGAGCAAACAAACAGCTGCGAGGTCTCTCACTTATGGCGATTCACAGGAGACCAGACACTTTGAAAGGCCTCTGAAACAAGTCTGCAGCCTTGTCTGCCTCGCAGGGTCATCCGTGTCACTCTGTGTATACAGTACACTTACCATTGATACAGACTGGATGAAGTAGCCTACAGGTACAGGGCCGCTATTATAGGCCTATTTTCTCTTAATGCTGCAGTAAAGACAGTCATCTTATTCAGTGCGAGAAAGCTGCTCAATCAAGGTTTTATAATTGCTAAGCCCCTAGTCAGAAGAACAATGTGTTCTTTCCACGGCCAGGCTGACCCCTTTTACATGTTTTGCCTCTTCAACTGACCTAAATGTTGGATATCATTTTGAAGAACATATTTTTGAAAAAGATGCACACATCACTGCAGCTCTTTATAAGTCCTCTTGTGTAGCATCCTGTTATTGCAAATGCCATTATAATATGGTGGATGAGGATATTTGTTTTACAGTTTGCTTCCATAATAATGTCTTCTTCCAACATTTATATTCAGGTGCTTATTTTACTAAACCTGTTAGCACGATCTGAAAGTTATTACAGAATGATCGGTTCTTATGATTTATCCAACATCTAGATTTTTGGTTTTTAAAGAGTTTCAAATGCCTTACAATTAGTAACAGAGAACCCAGTTTTCAGATGATTTATTCACCTTATGATAAACATGTTTCCCCCTTTGTCTTGTTTTCTGCAGTTACATATTAAGCCAAAGACTTACGCAATATCCTAAGGGCTGCATTGGGTTAAAGTCCTTGACGCTGCTGTAGTTTGCGGACTACAAACTCCAGTGTCACATATGAAACACTTAAACAAGCTTAATTTTACCATGAGACATTTTTCTAAAACCCCTCTCGCACCACTGCACACTATTGAAAAGGGTCTCAAAAATAAGCCTTTTTTTGGTGTAGAGTAAATTACTGCTCCCATGGAAAGATGCTGGCTTCGGTCACATAAACTAAAGGACAGGATCCAGTGTGCATAGTCTGCCATCTCCTCTGCTTAACATTTATCGCTGGGCTTTCTCATTAGGTCTCCATGGCTGATCCTGCCATTGACTTACTGCAGGTTATTACTCCAGCTGACAGTATTATTACAGTGTCGCGGATATTACCGAATGTTTAACTGACATGTCTTTGTGGCTTTCTAGCATCTTTATGTAATAGAAATGCAAAAAGTAGATAAACTAAGCCACCTGTAAACCTCTGACAACAGTTGAATCAGACTTACTCAGTAGCGACTAAGGAAATAAAGCATGTTTTTCGCTCCGAGGCCACAGTCCTTAAACTGTTATGGCCTTGATAATGCAAAGTATAATGGTGGAAAATATTGTTTTCTGAATTTAAATTAAGTATTTGGGGCCATTCAACTCCACAACAACACGTAATAGCAGACAATGCTCCTCCTAGTTACATAAACTGAGGGTTATTTTAGAACATCCTGAAACAGCCAACTCAATCAATATTGACAGGTGAGGCCCAGTAGAAAGCGGCTGGGGCAGATGTTCACGCCTTCGTGCAGTGGCCAGTAAAACCCAAAGCAATCAGTGACTGTAAAAAGCTGGCCATGCACACAGCCTGCTGCTGTGAAGAAAAACAAAATCACATTTAATGATTTATTCTATAAAGTGAAGTGTTATGGCCGCCAACTGTTTAGTGCATCCTAACCTGGCACATAAAAGATGTTTAGCTGTAAATCACATGCTGTACTTTTTTTATTCAACTTTTTTTTTAACTTAATCATACAGCACTGTTTACTTGTGCAGAAAGTACAGGTGACCTTGGTTGTAATGGGTCCTTTTTCAAATCAGCTTTCTTGTCAAATGTGAGAGCAGCTCCACTGTGGGAATGACAAACGCAAAGTAAAACCTTGAGTTTGAACAGAACGAGCCGAGCCAGGAATACCAATGTTGTACAAAAGAAATTAGAAAATCATCATAAAAGGACTAAAACAGTACAGCTCCTTTTGAACCTAGAGAATGGGCAATTGCATCTATTTTTCAAGGATTTTCTTTAATACATTTCTTTCTTTCCCATGTGATTTATTTCCTTATTTTCTCAGGCCTATCAGAGGAGGTTCCCAAAGTGCCATCTCATCCCAGTGTTTGTGGACAGTGAGATCGTCAGCGAGAGCCAAAGCAAGGACGGCTCCATGCTGTTTACTGAGAGACGCTGCACCATCGACGTCGATGCCCCGCGGCTTCTTAAGCGGGTAACCTCTCCAAACAATCATAGTCATAATCATGTGTTTAAGGAACAACATAAGGAATGTTTGCAGAGAGCAGCAACTTTTTATATGGTATTTTGTGTTGATGCTGGATTAGGTTCCGTTGCATGATTTTTAGAGACTATATTATGATTGACGTGAAATATTTGTGTATATTCCGTCAGATTTTTTTTATTGTGTTCTCCTGTGTGTAGATGGCTGGTGTGGACTACCTGTACTTTATCCACAAGAACACTCTGAATCGCAGAGACAGGACGCTCCGCATTGAAGTCCGCAACGAGACCTTCTCCAGCAGAGTCATTGTCAATGAGTGTTGCTATTACACGGTGAGCAGACAGGCCTGAAGTGAGAGTGTTGTTGTGTCCGTGTGGTTGTCCTTGCTTTATTGTTTCTGTAAAAACACTTTTACAATGTCTTTTGCAATAGAAAAATAGAAGACATACAGTACCAGTAAAAAAACTCACGAGTGCATGAATTGTTGATTCCATGTGTGATCCACTCATAGTGTACCACTTGGTTAAAACTGGTCTCTGTAGTTAGATAATTACAATGTACTCTGAACATGTGATTATGATAATTTTTTAACAGTTGTTTTTTTTCATAGGTTCATCCAGAGAATGAGGACTGGACGTGCTTCGAACAGACAGCCAGTCTGGATATTAAGTCCTTTTTTGGCTTTGAGAGCAGTGCAGAGAAGATAGCCATGAAACAGTATGCTAGCAGCATTAAAAAGGTTTGCATCTTTCAGTTAACTTTTACTCGTATATTAGAAGACAAATCGACCTAGAATTGTTTAGTTAAAGGATCACTGTGTAACTTTTTGTGTGTCAGAGAAGTGAACATTTTCTAAGGTATATTCCCATAACTGAATAAACAAACTCATACTCACAGGAAAAATAGGATCCCTGAAACACAGTTG
Source organism: Ammodytes marinus (assembly GCF_949987685.1). Taxonomy (NCBI): domain Eukaryota; kingdom Metazoa; phylum Chordata; class Actinopteri; order Uranoscopiformes; family Ammodytidae; genus Ammodytes; species Ammodytes marinus. The sequence continues at coordinate 15,685,429 of NC_137220.1, read as the reverse complement.
GAAGTTAGAAAGCTACCTGGATAGTTACTGTTTCAATGTTGTTGTTTACAGCAGCAGGGCCCACAGTTTTGTTTACAGGAGGAAGTCAGTTTAGCCGCTCACATTTACTGTAGATTCCAGGAGACCAGACACTTTGAAAGGCCTCTGGAAAATGTCTGCAGCCTTGTCTGCCTCGCAAGGTCATCCGTGTCACTCTTTGTATACAGTACACTTACCATTGATACAGACTGGATAAAGTACAGGTATTGTAGGCCTATTTTCTCATCTTCAGTGTGAGAAAGCTGCTCAAGGTTTTGTAATGGTTAAGCCCCAAGTCAGAAGAACAATGTGTTCTTTCAAATGCCAGGCTGACATATGATGCCTCACATAATGTTGTTTTGATTCATGATTATATAATTATTCAATACAAGAGGCATGTCGAGAAAATGTGTTTTGTAAACTTACTCCAGGATCTGCAGATGTAAACAATAAGGCTGTCAAATTAACGCGTTCATTTCAATTAATTAATCACAGAAAAATGTACGCGATTAAAAAAATTAACGCAGATTAATCGCACTTCTATATTGCCCTTTGACCCGGTGCAAAAGAGGTGAGACGATAGTGGAGCTGCACCTGTAGTTTGCGGACACGGCCCGCACGGGATTAAAGAGTGAAGAAAGAAGCATAGAGAGGGCTCTATGGACGTTTTATGGGCTGCTCTGGGCAAATAAGCAAGAAGGTATAGGAATACGTCTTGTGTTATTCTCCGCAGTGTCTGTGCATTGATTTAGTGGGTGCCTAATTAACAATGTAGGTTCAAAACAACTCTCAATCTTCCTCTGTGTCTCAATTTTGTTTGCTAGCTGCGATCGTCTACAGCAAACGGACACCCGCCCCCTATCACTCTTCCTAGCATATGCCTGTCTTTTTTCCTCCTTTGTGTGTGTGTGTGTGTGTGTGTGTCAGTGTCAGTGTCGGTCAATATTTTTGGCTATGAGTAGGACGATGTTGAATGAGTCGGCATAGGCTATGCACACCTGTGTCGTCATTTAGCCTCCTTGTTTTTTTTCCGGCGCTAGTAGTTGAGAGAGAGAGAGAGAGAGAGCCTATACAGTTGTTTATAAACAGGCATACAAGTGTCATATAAGTATGCGATTAATTTATATTAATTAATCACAGAGCCTGTAATTAATTAGATTGATTTTTTTAATCGCTTGACAGCCCTAGTAAACAAATGACCCTCCCCTGAAACTAAATAGTGCTCCTTTTTAGTGATTAGTAGCTCTCACATGTATTTGCCATGTGGAGTACTGGACGATCACATTGACCGCTTGGTCTTGTCTCACTCCCCGTGTTGCAGGGTAAAGAACTTATTGAGTTTTACCTGCAAGAGCTGGAGGATGAAGGAGTAACTTACCTACCTCGTTGGACCCCCCCTGTTGTCTGTGGCAGTGCCCCGGCCAGGCTCCGCCAGCTACCCACCTCTCCTGCCAGAGCCATCCCAGTGAATGCTCCTAAAAACGGGCTGGACGACAAAGAACCGGCCTCTCCAACGGAGCTAGTGGCTGGCTCTCCTGATGGTCAGTGCTTACTCTTTAGTCAATGTCAGCAAACACAAGATACAAAAGTGTGCAGGGATTAAATTCGAAGATGTGTGTCATTGAGTACTATTCCTGATATGTTGACTCGTTCATAGTAGATACATTCACTGTAAAGAGCGTGAAAAATAAGCTCAGGCTTTCCAGTTATGCCCTTTTTTTAAAAATGCAAATAACAGTAAAGTCAGTATTGATATAAAGGTTCTACATGTACCGTAATTTTCGGACTATAAGCCGCAACTTTTTCCCCATTTTTTGACCCTGTTATTACACAGCACAGTATATGTTCTGTAGCTACTAGGGATGGGCGTTAGTAATGGAGTACTCGAGTACTCCTCGTTTCAAATGAACTTGATTGGTGGATGAGGAAAATCGTTTTTTTCCCCTATCTTAAAATGTTATATTCGTGTACAAAACGGATAAAATAAAGTTAAACAAAATTAAATATTTTTATGCAAGTGCAATAAACTGAGCGTTGTGTCAAACAGCAACTGCAAATAACTGCCACCTCCTTGCCACCGCAGCGCAGCCTGTGTTCTCCACAGCACAGCAGAGCTGAACACGGTCTCTCCTTTCTTCTCCAGAACATTTTCAAGAATATAACTGTCCAATTATTTCACAGCAGATGATAAAGTTACGTTTATAAAAAGGGGAGATGACACCTGTTACTCTCAGTTAGTATTGAGTAGACTCCAGGTGAGCATACAAGGTGCTCTCCGCTTGGAAAGAAAAGTAAAGAAGAAGCAAGGCTTGCTTCAGGCACATTCGCTCCGAGCCAACAACAGTTAAGACGCCTTCAATAGGGAATATGGGGATAAGATTAAAAAACCGACCGGTGTAACGTTCCGTTAATGAGGAATTAGTCGTGTTAATTATTCACGGACACGGAGTGAGCATTGGATATAGGATGGATATACAACTATCTGCTTTGGTGAGTTATTTATATGTACGTATTTAAATTGTAGGACAATCATTTTATATTATTTTCTGCCCTTGATACTCGAGGAATGCAAGCGATCACACAAGTAGCGAAAACACTCGTGCCCATCCCTAGTAGCTACTATTGCACTAAATGGTAACACTTGAATACGTTATGCAACTTGTTTGTTGAAATGTTAATAAATGGGAGCTTCCTCAAGCAACCATCTCTTTCCCGACAATCCCCTCTGTGCACGAACTCTTACATATGGTAATTAAACATTATAACACCTGTGGCTTATAGTCCAATGCGGCTTATAGTGCGGACAATACGGTAGTATTTCAAAAGCATGTCCCCAGCAATTGAAAATACTGTTTCTTTCTTGCACCACTATTGTGTTTCACACCAGCCATTCTTCAATCCCCTCTTTGCCACTCTTTATAAGAACAATGGCTCCAAATGTTGAAACTTAATGGCAGAAACAACATTATTCTTATTATTTTTGCTCATGTTGAAAATGCTCTATCGTGTGCAGCTCCTTATGTCTGATACAAAATGTGCTATCTTTACATGTCTTTTTGGCTTGTAGACAAGTTGGATGCTGACTACATCAGGCGTTACCTAGGAGATTTAACGCCTATGCAGGAGAGCTGTCTCATTCGACTGCGCCAGTGGCTCCAAGAAAACCACAAGGGAAAGGTAGCATGTATACAATCACACTTTGTTTGATAAAAGCAGTTTGTGCAATTATGTAAAAATATATACATTGATTAACGAAACAACTTAACGGCACTGATCCTATTTTACACCTGAAGTCAGTTTAGCCGCTCACATCTACTGTAGATTACAACACTAAGCATCCCTTTGGCTAAAAGGTTAAGAATTGTCTTTGCATTTATTGGATGCTTTAACTCTGAGCGTTGCGTCAGAGTGTTGACCCAATGCTTTTCAATGCAGATTCCAAAGGATCAGCACGTGCTGCGCTTCCTGAGGGCCAGAGATTTCAACCTAGACAAGGCCAAGGAGCTGCTGTGTCAGTCTCTAACCTGGAGGAAGCAGCACCAGGTGGACTTCCTGTTAGACACATGGGAGTGCCCTCAACTGCTTCAGGACTATTACACTGGAGGCTGGCACCATCACGACCGAGGTACCGTGGTGATAACACCAGCTAGCAACCTCTTTTACATATATCATTTTCACTGTATACCACAGTGTGCTGATGCTGTGCTTCGATTGGTCCATAGCAAAAGTGTACTATTATTAAAGGTCACATATTAAGCTAATTTTCAGATACATTTTTTCTTTATTTGGGTTTCTTTTAGAAACTGTTTTCCATGGTGTAGTGTCCAGAAAGTTCTTTATATTTCTCACAGTGCCATGGCTACATCGCCTCTTTTCCTGCCTAAAAGGCTATATTTTGCTGCTCCGACTCAAATTCAGCCCAGCCAGGCGATAGTTAAGTTTCAGTTTCATTTTCATCTCCGTAGTATACAGCCGTTTGGACCAGCTGATCTGCTCCCGACAGCGGGAGTCAGTCTGCGTTCCAGTTGTACTGGGAAGTCGGATTTATGGTGCCAGTGATAACTGAACTAAATTATAAAATAAATCTCTTCCTTCCTCTATCTTTCTCTTTCCACTGCACACTCAGTCACTACAATCCATGCTTAAAGGAAGCAGGATTATAACCTCATTTAGCACATTATTTTTAAATATTTTATATTAATTTTTTCCATCTAATTTTGATGATTTTTAGAAAAATGTGTTAGTTTTTAAGCGCTAAGGGAGCATGTTCAAATAAATCCTGTGAACCTTACCTTTTAAATGTATTTTATTTCATGTTTCTATGTGCTACACAGGCTTAGATATTAAGGTTTTGGTAGATGTTGACAATTCGTTGTAGTTTTTCAGAAAGCCCTCAGGCATTAAGGACATGCATCCTAGATGGCCATAGTCATCAATGGGTTAACACCATAAAAAAGTATTAGTAAAGGTATTTTTGCATGACCTTTTAATAAATGTGAAGCGAGAAATGTTGTCTGAACTATTTTCAAGTTTTCTCCTTTAGTAGTCTACACAGGTTGAGATGTTCTGTTAATGATTGACTCTGAAGTCTGGGTAGCTCCCATGTCATGTTAAAAATTGAGTCATCGCTTTTTACTGCTCAGCTGATCTGCAAGCTAAGAGTAAGGAACTGAACACAGGAAACCAACCCATGCTAAATGAATACCTGCTGGAGCGGTAAATAACCAGCATTGCACATATCACCGGGGGGTCCTAAGTGTAGTAACGGTCCCTTTGTGTGTGTGTGTGTGTGTGTGTGTGTGTGTGTGTGTTCTGTATCTGTGTGTGACGTATGGTTTAGCTGGCCGTCCTCTTTATGTCTTGCGTCTGGGGCAAATGGACACTAAGGGCTTGGTGCGAGCCTCCGGAGAAGAGACGCTACTGAAACAGGTTAGATAAATAAATACACGCACAAAATGTATGCCTTTTTTTTAATATCATCAGTCACGGTAATGTTACAACTTTATGATCGTGACACAGGTCCTGTCAATCAACGAGGAGGGACTGAGGCGCTGTGAAGAAAACACCAGAGTCTTCGGTCGACCCATAAGGTGCCTTAACTATTAACCAATAAGGATTGACGCAATGAAAGTTCACATATAATACATGTCATGTAACGCCTATGGTAATGTGTGTCCGTCAGTTGCTGGACTTGCCTGGTGGATCTGGAGGGCCTGACCATGCGTCACCTATGGAGGCCGGGCGTTAAGGCTCTGCTGAGAATCATTGAGGTGGTGGAGGCCAACTACCCTGAGACACTGGGACGTCTGCTCATACTGAGGGCGCCCAGAGTCTTCCCAGTGCTCTGGACTCTGGTGAGGATAAACACAAGCAGGGACGCCATTATTAACCTCAAATTGCTCCCGATTGTTAGCTTGGTAGCTGCTGCTATCGATGTATACATTTGTGTGTGAAATGAATAGCTGAATGTGTACAAAACAATGTAAAGCACTTTGGGTCTGTGCAAAACCAGGGAAAGCGCTATGTAAGTGGAGTCCATTTAACATTTACCATTGAGATACAAAATCTCTTTTGCAAGAGAGACCTGGCCAAGACAGGACAGCGGTACACAGTTATAGTTACCACATAACAACCTCAAGATAAAATACAAGATGAAAATACACCTTAAGTGCAATTGGGAAATTACATGAGATAGAGTCCCACTGGTATCAATTCCTATTAGGTGTGTGCAACGTAAGTGAATATGAGCAAATAATAAAGAAGAAATTAAGAACAAAGATGATTATAGCCATGCAGTATGTAGACCCTCATGAGGGACATTGGATTATTGCTTCAGCAATATACATTGGTTTACTTTGTGATAAAAGTAATAAAAGCAGCACACCATTAATTAGATTAGATTTTAATGATGGGCTGTTTTTTAGATGTGATCGGTTTAATGACCACAATTAAAATTAAATTAGATAGACCATAAAATGTAAATAAGAGTACAAATACAGATGCATTCATTAACAAGCCAGACCTGTTTATTTTTCTCAAACATGAATAATTCAGATATTCATGAAGTGACTTCTTTTTTTTTATTATTATTTTTTCAGAGTTTCTAATATATTTGAACCTGCTCTTTGATGCCTGGGTGCTCTCTGAGGACTCTCTGTGCCTTTTTGTTTTTTAGATCAGCCCACTGATTGATGAGAACACTCGTAAGAAGTTCCTGGTTTATGCTGGGAACGACTACCAGGGTCCAGGGGGACTGGTGGACTACATCGACAGAGAAATCATTCCTGACTTCTTGGGAGGGAACTGCATGGTGATGACCTACATGTTCATTGAATTCTGAGAAAATAATGGAATTGGAAACTGTGCAATGGCCACCTCATGCTCCCATACAATTCCAATGAGACATTAACCTATAATAATGCATATAAATGTGAGATATATCTTGTTGACATTGGTTTGAGTTTGATGTTTTTCTTTCCCTGCGCTCTCCAGTGTGAGGTCCCCGAGGGAGGCACGGTGCCCAAATCTCTGTACAGGACAGCAGAGGAGCTGGAGAGTGAGGAAAACCGCCTGTTGACGGACTCCATCTATAAGAGCGCCAGTATCTTCAAGGGAGCCCCCTATGAGGTGCGCGGTATAAGCTTCTCAAAAAGCATCCCAATTGGTCAAACAATGAGAGAACAAAGAAGCTTTTTTTTATTATTATTTTTTTTTTTCATTTTCATTTTATGCTGGACATTATACTTTGGATTTGGGCGCCACCAGCTGGAAGATATCTATACTGCAAAATAGAAATGTTAAATGAATTGTCGACTGTCTGCTTTTCCCGTGTCTCACATTGTTATATATAACGTCCTTTTTTCAGATGCTGATAGAAATCCCAGAGGCGTCCTCCGTCATCACCTGGGACTTTGACGTGTCCAAAGGAGATGTGATTTTCAACCTCTACCATTCCAAGAGGGCACCGTCGCTCCCTAGGAAAGACACTCTGGGAGCCCACGGAATCCCTTCCCCAGGGGCCGTCAACGCACAGCTGATAGACAGGAACTGGACGCTGGGCCAGGACTACAGCATGGTGGAGAAAGCCTTCACCTGCAGGGAGGGAGAGAGCGTACAGGTTAGAGAAGAATAGATTGCCAAGGTTTTCTATTGATTTTTTTTTCAACTTAAAGGTGCACTGTGTAATATGACGACTACAGTTTTCCAACGTATATTCTCATAAAGTAATAAACAAACTTTCTTCACAGGAAAATTGGATCCCTGTTGAAACAGTTTGAAGTACAAAACTAAGCTGAGAAGTTACTGTTGTTGTTGTTGTTGTTGTTGTTGTTGTTGTTGTTGTTGTTGTTGTTGTTGTTGTTGTTGTTGTTGTTGTTGTTGTTGTTGTTGATGATGTTGTTGTTGTTGTTGCTGCTACAACAGCAAGGCCCACAGTTTTGTTTACAAACATTCTAGTCTAACTTTTGGTTCCAGGTGCATTCAAGATAACTAAGTTTTGATTTACAGTGATTTAACTGTTCAATACTAAGAATGACATGTTTAGTAAAATATTTTTTATAAATTAAAAGTGCATTATGCCATTTCAGGTGAGTTGGATTTGTTTACATTTGCAAAGCCTGCAGTTAGTTAACAAAACACATTTTCTCCATGTGGAATTCTTAGTAATAACTCTATAATCAGAAATCAAAATAACATTATTTTGAGGCACCTGGAACCCAATGTACAACTACAATGTGTTTGTAAACCACACTGTGGGCCCTACTGCTGTAAACAATGACAGTGAAACGGTAACGTTTAAGGTAGCTTTCTACCTTCAAAGAGTGTTCCGGGAATCCGATTTTCCCGTGAACAAAGTTTGTTGATTCAGTAACATTAATATACCTCACAAAATGTCCAATTTCCCAAAATGACATAGGGCACCTTTAACTTAAATTGTAATTGAAGCGGCTCCATTGTCCATAATCCCCCCAGCCTAATATTAACCCTGCAGCTTTGTATTACCCGTTGTTCAAACAGGGCTCCCATGTGACGCGCTGGCCCGGCTTCTACATCCTCCAGTGGCGCTTCCACAGCTCCCCAGCCTGCACCGCCTCCAGCCTGCCCCGTGTGGATGACGTGCTGGCCTCGCTGCAGGTCCCCTCACACAAGTGTAAGATCATGTACTACACCGAGGTGCTGGCCTCCCACGACTTCAGGTCAGTACATTTATTCCACTGAGCTTTTTTTTTTTTTGGTTTTCTTTTGGTTGTGTCTTGTTTTTGCTCTATGATGCTGCAGCAGTCTTTAGCACCGCTCTTGTGTGGGTTTACTGAAGCCAAGACACTGCAGGTTGAATGCAGTAAAATGTTTAACTTATAGATTTCTTAATGAAACATTGCCAGTTGATTTGCTTACATTGAAACACAATTTCTTTTTGTAGTACAATTTTTTTTTCAGAAATACTAGATATATTTAGGTATTAAAATAGCATTTTTGGCATGGTTTTTAAGAACAAAATGTATCATAAATTAGACAACAAGATATGAACTAATCCTTCTGTAATTACCTTCAGAATAGTGCAAAAAATTATTATGGGAAATTTAGTTGATGTAGATTGGTGTTGGGATTTACCCTGCGTTCCGAATCGCATACTCTTTCTTTTTTCTATTCTACATACTACATCTGACGATAAAAATAATCTAGTTAGGATGCAGTAGCCAGTAGGCATACTATTGTGACATACTTTTACTCTTTTATTTCATCATAACATTGCGCCTTGATCTTGCCTGTTGCTTTTATATCCGGCGCATCCCCGTTTGTTTTCATATGGAGGCTTCGTCGATGTGACGTCACTTCACGTGCGCACCGGATTGTGGGTCAGAATCGCCCAAATAGGATGCAGTTTTCAACACTAACAATCTTGGCCGGATGAAGTAGGACATCCGGGTACTTCTAACCATCCTAAATCTGGCCACAAGAATCGGGACATCCTAAATCTTTTTTCTACATACTACTGTATATAGTAGAAAGTATGCGATTCAGAAAGCAGGGTTTGTTTTGCCTGTCATGTCTTACCTTGAAAAACCAATGTTGGGAAATATCTGAATAAGTCTCCTTTTTGTTTTACATATTTGTCCTTTTTATGCCATTATCTTGTACATTATGTTTATATTCTAGAGCTAGAATCGTGTCTGAGAATAAGCTTTTTCCTTACTGTCTTCTTCTTTTCTGTCATTTCTAGGGGCTCCATGACCAGTCTGGAGTCTAGTCATAGCGGTTTCTCCCAGCTCAGCTCTGCCACCAATACCTCTAGCCAATCACAAGCCAGCTCTACTATATCAAGGTAGCATCTGCCCAGCACATGTAAAAGGCAGTGACCATGACATTTTACTTAGACCATGGCTGTGTTCGAAAAGCCATACTGACGTCCTCCCACCTACATACTCAACATGTATATACTCCATACTGTCTACTTAACGATCGATTGTGTATGCGAGGTTCGTCTGACTGTTTACACTGAAGTATACAGAAGCAATAAAAAATTAAAAAAAAAAACTTCCATGCCGTTTGAAAGGATACAATGCATTGTGGGGTGGTTGAGTAAGAAAAGTAACCTGTCCATCCATACACAAAATATTCATGGAAGTTAGTACTCATCCGGGAATCTCTTGCCTACGCAAACTCGCATACACAACCTTCACATACTTAAATTGACGTCAAAATGAGTATGAGTAGGACGTTAGTATGGCTTTCCAAACACAGCCCATGCCTTAGGTCTTCAAAAAGAGGGTTCTTTTGCTCACACATTTCAAGTACAATTTGATCTGAAAATGGATGGCAAGGAGATAATGGTCATTGTTATTATTTAAGTGGATAAGTAAAGTTTAATTAATTGTTTCTAGTGAATGATTGACATTGTTTCATGTGTGTGAAAGATGACTGAGTTATAAGTTGTTGTTTGTTTTTTTTGTTTGTTTAAATAATGATACTGTACTGTACAGTTAAACACATGTCAAATATGTATGACTTTTACTTACGGCAGATGTGTGTCCATAAGTGACAGCAAAGCGTAGCATCAACTGGATCAATAAATGCAGACAGACCCCCTCAAACAAAATCTGTAATGAGACTGAAAGTACAGCAGTATTTTGCACAGTGCCCCTCTGTCCCCGATGTGGCTCCTTTTGTCCACAAGATGTCAGTGTGCTCTGTGAGTGGAGCTGCTCTCTGCCCTGCAGTGCACTCGGCATGTAGTATTCACATCCACACTTTGTACGCTCCCCGAAAATCGAAATGGAGAATTGTTATAATAAAGGATTTATCACAAGAAATTAATATTGATGTAACTTCAGTGTGTTTCTTTGTTCTGAATTTCGAGGAAAACAATATGGGGTAGTGGTTTAGAATATTTGTAGAGATTGGGTTTTGGACTCATTTTTACAGCAATGGGAGGAATGTTATAGGACTGAGCAGATAGTCGTAAATCTCCATCATAATATGCAGGGCACTCTCTCCAGATTTCATGTTAATGTTTGTTTTTTGGGGTTTGTTAGCCATAGCTGCTGAGTATTCAGAGGCAACTCATTTGAATGCATATATATCTCCGCTCCCCTGTGATCTGGAACGGTGCCAGGCAGACAAACTGATTTACATAAAACTTTAATTTCCATCAACTTATCAGATGCCTTCAGCAGAAGCTTAATTTAATTCTCTATTATTTATTTATCTATTTTTTTTTTGGTTTGCATACTTGTTTCATGTTGCTGCTCAACCCAGGACAATTTGAAGTCAGGTGGATTGAGTATGGGGAGCCTGACTTCATGCTGGCATTTCAGGCCTGAGGAAATGCACTGACTTTGCCTGAAGCTGATTAACTGAATTACTCAACTTGGCCTCCTAAGACACACATATTGTCCACATAAATAGCAGCAATTCTTTCTCCAGTTACACCTAATTTGCCAATTAAACTGCTTCTTCTTGAGCAGATATGGGATTTAAGGCTGAATTATTTGACTGGCATTCACAGTACTTGAAAAACAAGGTCTACTATACAGGTAACATAGTAGGAAAGTTAATCCAATACTCCTGAATAATGAATCTCAATATAATGTATCCATCTGTTGGGAAGACCAATTTATGATGGCTACAACAGCTAGTTGACCCACAGCCACCAAGAGGAGTTTTGGTTTCATTAAAAGTGTACTTTATATTGTGATACACTGTATATAGAAATATATGGGTGAGTTTGGCATTTGCGATTGGTATGGATATTGCATTGGCCGAAACATTGACAACATAATTGGTCTAAACAAAGCCAGCTTGTACGTGTTTCCCCATATTTCCACACAGTATGTAATGTATTACCATACATTACATACTGTGTGGAAATATGGGGAAACGCGTATAAAACTGTTACCAACCCTATTTTTATTTTACAAAAGAGGGCAATCAGAATCATTAATAGAGCAGAATATCTTGAAACAACCAATACATTATTTATAAACTCAAACGCACTAAAATTTAGAGACTTAGTGGAGTTCAAAACAATGCAAATAATGTACAAAGTCAAAAGCAGGATAGTTCCAGACTGTATCCAGAAGTTGTTTCAGATTAGACAGAGCAAGTATGAACTAAGGGGAATGTGCATGTTTACCAAGATAAATATAAGAACAAATGTAAAACAAAGATGTATATTGGTAAAAGGCGTTAACATGTGGAATGTCTTGGATGAAGAAATTAAAACGTGTGACACGGTACAAAGATTTAAAAAAAATATTGAAAAAGAAGATACTTAACAAATATAAAAGTGAGGCATGAATGGCACTGTGAATATGTATTGTGGATGTATTTTGTCTTGTGTCATAACTTTACATGTAATATGTTTAACATATACAGGAATTCATTATAGCAATAATATTTACAATAACTATCAAACAAATTATTAAAAACAAATATATAATATATATATATATATACAGTACAGGCCAAAAGTTTGGACACACCTTTTCATTCAATGCGTTTTCTTTATTTTCACGACTATTTACGTTGTAGATTCTCACTGAAGGCATCAAAACTTTGAAGGGACATATGGAATTATGTACTTAACAAAAAAGTGTGAAATGACTCTTAAATAGGTCTTATATTTTAGATTCCTCAAAGTAGGCACCCTTTGCTTTTTTGACAGCGCTACAAACCCTTGGTGCTCTCTCAATGAACTTCATTAGGGAGTCACCTGAAATGGTTTAGCAAAGAATTCCACATGTGTTCATTCAAAGTTTTGATGCCTTCAGTGAGAATCTACATTGTAACTAGTCATAAAAATAAAGGAAACGCATTGAGCGTGTCCAAACTTTTGGCCTGTACTGTATATATATATAATAATTAAATAAGATCCTGAGGGACCAACGAAAAATGAATAAATAAACATAATGTAAAAAGGGTAGGCGCAATAAGCTAAGGCTTCAGCCTACACCTTTTTGATCAATACTATTTATAAGAAATTAATATATAAATTAAGATGACAACTTTGTGTTATTTTGTGTGTTTTTTATTATTTTATTTTTTTAACTTATGTAAGTAATGTTGTGAATATGTTTTGATCGAAATAAACTGAAACTGAGCTTGGCCCCTTGCTACTACTGCAGTGCCTGAAGATGTTTTAAGGTAAATGCTCACATTAGCATGGGGCAGGTATAATGTTTAACAAACATTTTGAGTTATTTGAAATTGTGACCTTGTTATAGAGCTTGATGAAAGGCCGACATTGTTATGATTCTTTAGCGACCTCTTTCTATGGGATGTTCTTTGTCTCCACTTTTTTTTTGACAAACAAAATGGAAAACAAACCCCTTTAAACCTGAACACTCAATGTTTCTCAGTTTAATGAAAGCGTTTTGGGATCCCATTTGGTTCTTAATTGTATGGATAATATCTCCAACTATCTGAACAGTCAAAGTTCTGTTATGAAGTACCTATAATGAAAGAGAAATGACTTGTTTATGGACTCAACATTTGCACCGCTATCGTTCATGTTAAGTCATTCATGAGGCAATCTCTCAGGAGAAGAGAGGCTATCATCTTTCCCCTGCATTTGTAACATCTTGATAACTTGTCACTGTTGCTCTTTGGTGAGCATCACAGATACAGTATTATTACGGCCAAAATGATCCGGAACTTGTCTCCCCATAGAAACAGGCCTGAAGATTGAATCAAAGTTATTTCCCCGTACGAAACTGCTCTCTCTTTAAGCCCCCCTCCCCCCACGAGCGGCTGGGCTGACCGCTGATGTGCCTCGAGTCTTGAGACGCAGTCAAATTGAAATTCAATACAACTGCAACTGGGAACACTTTGATCTCATAATTCTTCCGGTGAAAGAGGCAAAGGGGGACTATAGTGCATTGATAATAATATGCTGTTGGAGTATTCTCAGACATCTCAAATACAGATAGAAACATCCCGGCCTTCACTGGGGAATATGATGATTCACCTTCTCAGAAATACCAAAGGCAGGCATGGGGCTCGTTGGCATTCTATTTGTGTATTGACATCTCGTAAATGGCGAAAGATATCAGTGAGGTGCCACTTTCCCTTGTCTGCTCCTTTGCATCCAATTGAATGAGTTGAGAAATGGAGCCCTTTCTCAAAGGCCATGGTTAAATCACCCAAAAATAGTAAGGGTCAAAGCCAAATTATATCTTTCCATCCATGCACTCAGACTATCAAACCCCCTTGTGCTTAATTTACTTTTTTCCTTTTTTTGTTCCCTAACTTGATTTGAACACAGTGAGAAAATCTTATCAGGCATAAGGTTGAAGAGAGTCTCGCTGGAGTGGAAATCCTCATTAAAACCGGAGCCTGTGTTTCATTTGCTTCCTTCTGACAATGCTGACCTTCCCACTAATTGAAAAGGAGAGCTCAAGATTAGTGTGCACTAAATTATTTTTAGGAGGCTTGACCCACTGTATCAGAGAAACTTTGTCCGCGGCATAGTCTGCGTGTACCATGTTAGATGTGTGAAACCCTGGAATAACAGTAGATGTTTTTAATGCCTCCTCCTCCACCTCCTCCATCTGAGTTGTGGACCTGTCTATTTAACTAATCTCATATCGGCTTGGTTGAAATTCATTTTCTGACTTGATGTACTACAGGGCCTGATTAATGTGTCCACAAACAAATAGATGCAGTCACGTCTATTTATCTCTGATGCTTCACACTATAGCCCTTATATCTTCTAATATTGATTTTACCCGCAACAAGACCATCAATCTATCTTCAATTTGGGCCAATTTCGAAGCACTGCCCTCATTTGCACAGCCAACTGGCAAGGCTCCGTTTAAGTCGTTCCTTTGTTTTCATCGGTTTCCGGACATCAGGCGTGGTATTATTTCTCTGGTGTTTACTTGGCTCGCTGACTTGCACGCTTGACATTTACATTGCTCTCCCTCCGAATGAGCACAGAAGTGTGCGGGTCAGTATTGACCTGCCCTCCTTAAATGTTACAGTGGAAACACATTTATCCATGCCTTATTTTGGACGGAACACCATGCAAGCTTTGCCAACTTCAAAGAGTATAGGCTATTTTCGGTGATCTCACAAGATTAATTATTTGAAGACAAGTTTGACCAATTAATTCGAAAAAAAACATTGCATGCATCTAAGTCAACATAGTTATGAAAGCCAGCAGACAGAGAGAGTGGGTTTTGAATTAGCTTCTTTGTGCACAGCCTTAGCCATCCAAAAACAAAACTGGTTTGACGCTGTATTGTATATTGACTAAATAGCAGGACACATTGAAATTTGTCTTTTCGCATATCCCCTCTCAGGTTTTCCACTTCGGAGGGGGTCCCTTGTGAAGGGTCAGCCATAGTACAGCGCCCCTGGATCAGTTTTGGGTTAAGTGCCTTGCTAAAGGAAAGTGGTGGTGGGCACCGTATGTAATACCAGCCTCCACTAGTTTTACTAATAACACCCTCCTGTCCCATGCCGGGGATCGAACCAGCGACCTCATGGTGACTAGTGGTCCCCTCTTTCCTCTAGGCCATCCTACCATTGGGTATTATATATTAAGTTTGTGCTGAATAACTCTGCGAGCTGTTTCTACCAGCAGAGAGTTACGGGTGACATTTAAAGCATCCATCAACAAACACAGGTTTGCAGGCAGAAGGTCTGGCAGGGAATCCACCTATACGCTTAAACGATGAGGGTGGGTTTTGGTGTTTATAATAGAGTGAGTGAGTGAAAGACAGAGACACAGATGGTGAGAGTGAGGTTATGGCACAAAGGTAGGATTAGGGACAAGAGGAGAAGGACGAAAAAGACATATTTTCATCTTGAGGAAATCACTGTGGTTCTAGTGGGACTGGCTGCCATCCGGCTATAGCCCATTTCATCCCTTCAAACTCTGTTGAGGATGACTCAAGTGTTAAGGGGCTGTTTCGTTGAAGCACTGGTGTCTGGGTGGAACTACGGTACCACTTCAGACAATCTTTCAAGCAAAGATGCCAAACCATCTCTGGTCCTCAAATGTCAGGATGCACAGTTGATTTTTCTTTGTTACATGTATATGTGTGATTGTCTTCATATCAGACAAAACCATCCAAAAAAGTGTGAATGCCATTTTCTCAGTTGCAGGCCCTGCACTCAACTTTTTTTTCGGTCACCGATTGTTGTGCCAGTTTTTCTGTTTCTCGGCTTTGGACTTTTCTAATAAACAGAATTTTGTTTCTCTTTTATATCAAGAAGAATGCCCAAACCTTTTCCCCATTGTAATATGTTAAAGTTTCTGATGGCTTCAAAATCACATCGAATGAGTAAACGACAACCAATCTGCAGATTATTTTCTCGATTAATTGATTCTCTAAAATATCAGGACATACTGAAAAATGACCATCACAATTCAAGACTCAATGTGACAGCACCAACTTCAAAACAGTGAAAATAAAACAGTTTACCAAGGACAAGGTATAGTATCCTGCATTCAGAAATAGGCAGTCAGATTGATACATGCTAGCCATAACAAGTCTGTCCTCATGTGACTCATTGTTGTTTTAGAAGATCTTTTACAGATGCACTGAGGCAGAAAACAACAAGCAGATGAAACGCAGCCAAATTGTGGTATGTTTGTGTGTGTGTGTGTGTGTGTGTGTGTGTGTGTGTGTGTGTGTGTGTGTGTGTGTGTGTGTGTGTGTGTGTGTGTGTGTGTGTGGAGAATGATTTCTGGCACCGGTATCCTCTGCGCTCTCTTTGGTCTCTCTAACATTATGTGGTAGTTACTGTTAGCCAGTCTTATAAGTGATCCCTAGATGCATACTGGCATTACACCACTCAGTTTGTTGGTATAGCCTCTGAGTCTTCCTGCCTTCTTTGAACTACCTGCGTTATTGCACTGTGTAAATTATAGTAAACTCTTCTCACTGTAAAGGGACACACCTCTATTCTCCGGTGAAATTAGTTCATTATGAATTTGAACATTACAACTGGTGGAGAATGGCTGATCGGTCCAAACTGGCACACTGTAACTCCCTTTGGCTCACGTTATGATGCAATTGGAAAGCTTCTGTAGCAAGGATATACTGTGGGATTGGTTGAAGCAGATACACATCATATAAAGACTCAATGTGGTATTTTCATATCTGATGGGGCTTTGTGCCCAGTAAGGTGCAGCCCATGTTATTAAATTAAATTACATTTGAATCACCCCTTTTTTCTCACTATCCCCTACCTGAATGTATTGTGTGTGCACTGAAACATCTGGCGTTATTACACAGCCTATGCTCTGTAAATAGGCATGTAATCAAGTTTATGTAAAGCCACGGGACCTACTGTGGCCTATGTGTGACTCCACATTTAAATGCAAGGATACCGCATTGCAGCTGGTTCACTTAGCTTTCCTCAAAGACCGGAAACAAGCTAGCCTAGCTTTGTCCAAATGTGACAAAAGCCACATTTGTAAAGATTACAAATTAACAAATTACATCATTGTTGTTTGAATTTGTACCAAAACATTAAAGATGATATGAGCCATGTAATAGGGAGATCATGAACTGGACTAATCTTTTTGTTGCACTTCCTGGACAGAGCCAAAAATAATAGTCTTCATGCTCAGCTAAGACACTCCTTATTTACTGTGTAGACACTCTTCTCATTTAACTATTGGCAGGAAAACAAATAAACATGTTTCACAAAATGTCTTAACTATTCCTTTAAGCGATGTATTAATCCCTTGGTGCTCCGAGGAACCTTCATTTTGTGTTAATTCTAGCACCCCCTTTGGACAAAAGCGGTACTGTTTTTACTACGCCCGCTGTTGTTCCTGGGTGAGCGTACCCATGATGACAAAGGCATTCAACTATATAGTTGAATGCCTTTGTCATTCTTTGCACTGATGGTCTTGTTTGCTGTTACATGTAATGTATGATGATCAGAGGAAAAATAAGACTGTTTCAGAAATATTAAAAAGTTCCTCGTAGCCCGTTTAATGTTTCAACTTTAATTTTCCTCCCAGTATGTTGTGCTACTGCAAGTTTTCAGTGTGTCACGTTGGGGACAGGTTTGGGTTACATGCAGATGTAGAAAATGTTTTTAACTGTCCTGACTGCCAGACAGTTTGGGGTAATGGCATTGACAGCCACCAGCGATGTGATATGGACCTTGACAGGTTGTCCTATTGTATGTGCCTGAGGGAAAGCAATCACCTGTCAAGGGCCAAATGACTATAGGCTGGTGTGTTAGCCATGTTTGTTGCCTTTCTAATTCTTGTTTGGATATTGAAATGAACAGTCTCTCTCCCCTCTCACGGCAGTCGCACAAAGCTGACAGTCGCAGAGATGCACAGGGAATGTTTGACAGCAAATGCTGTCTTTTACCAGCCCCATACCTTTCCCTCCCCAACTAATCTTCTCCCTCTGCGGTGTGAAGGCATGGAGGTTGTAATTGCCTTAGAGACTGGCTTAGGCTCCGGACCCAGGATCTTTTAGCTGTGATCTGCTAAGCCTATTACATACTTGTTGTGTGCAGACACACGACCCTATGTGGATGAGGGTGTGAGTGTGAGAGCCAATTTGTGCCGCTTGCTTTGGCATCGACATCCCCTTCTGTCTTTAGTGTAAGTCTTTTGTTCTGTGAATCATTAGCACTTCACTACTACAGAGTACAACATGCAATGGATTCAGAGGACTCTGACTGTCAGCACCAGTTGGTTGTGGCAATGGTCTGTTACTGGTCAATAACTAAAACCAGTTGGATAGAAAATATAACTGTGTCAAAGGATGCGTTGTGACTTTTCTCGGCAGCATTCGTTTTGAGCTGACCTGAACATACAACTAGGACTGGGTGATATTGCTAGACATGTTTTTCACAATGAAGTGTTCCTTGTTTAACCTTAGTTACATTCTCTAGTGAGGAAAATTCCATCAAGTTTATGTAATCATCACCACAGTTTTCCGTCCAAACCCTAATTGTTGGCTTATATGATAATCAGTAACTGAACAATGCCTTTGAGGGATTCTTGACAAAAGGCCGTCTTCCATTATGTAACTGCTGTTATGTTTAAAATTAAAATATTTAAAATTGTAGATGTTATTAGGGATTAAGAATATAATTTCTGGAGCACAATTATCCCCTTATCATTATTATGTCAAATATATGACACTTGTTATCTCCTCAGAGAAGGTTTCAATCTTTCATATGCAATTAAACCTATTACAACTGTACTTTAATGATTAAAATAGCTTTTTTCAACAAAAGCAACACTAAATAATCTCTCATATCAATGAAAACAGTATTTCTACAACACATTCATGTTTTATAAGGATTCTAAGTGGTGGGACCACTTTACTGTAAGTCAACACCGTCAGACATTTCATTATGTAAAATGTAATAAAATCAGGCGAAATAAGGGGCAGCTGTCACTTTGAAGGACCTCTTGTCACATTCTACCTCTGCAGAGTACATTAGAGTCAGACAGGTTCTGATAAGCGTTGTAGTTTTAGAATATTTTACATTCCGAATCTTGAAAGTCCTGTGTCACAACCATGATATGTCAACACCGACTTACAATTTCTGAAGAAGTTATTTGAAATTTTTTGATCATTTTATTTTCCTGAAGTAGTTCATACTAGCACCTAACATCAACAGAAAAACCGAATGGCTAATAGATAAATTCCATTTGTTATGTTTAAGAAACGTTAAATATGTCAACACTGTCAGACAGGAAATCTGACGGAGTTGACATCTGACGGTGGTGATAGGCCAATGACGGTAAAAAAAACTAAAGCTGGGAGGTTGTGTCAAAGCTCAGCTCAGTAGCTTAGTATATGCTGGATACATACATGTAATTTAATTTGCCGAAACATAGGGTTTGTATTTTTTCAATATTGCACCCTGTTTTGTCCCACTTCTCAAGAATCACTGCTTTAATAATAAAATAAAAAACATTAAATAGATACTGATACTATAAAAATACTGTGAATTAGCTGATTAAAATACTGTAAATTCCTTAACCTGATGATGGAACCCAGCCTCTTCATGTAGGACAATTCACAGTTAAATGTGCAGGCCACATCCAGAGCCTAGTAAAGAAGATGCGGCTATGCATGTTTAATTTTGCTTAACCAATCAAGTGATGTCAGAGAGAGCTTACTTTAGGTTACCTTGGTGAACTGGCTTGTAAATATCCTGTTTTTCAAAGAGCTGCATGGAGTGACCTTGTAAATAAAACACGAGTAAGGTTCTGACTGGGTACATTGTTGGTGGTACACTCAACCTGTGATTTCCCTTTATCTCTTTCCTTCATGCACGCTGCTCCTTGTGCTGTTACCACAACAACCAAGACACCAACAACCAGTGACAACATAAATGACAATGATGATTAACCACAGTGAAAATATAATACTGTTATTGTTTGGGACTTACAGTTAGTAAGACCTGTTGGATAGTGTAAGGTGTGCACAGCAAACGTGTTTGCTGGCGTTATGTATATAATCTATACCTTGACTCTACTCCTAACTCATTGTTTTTTGGTGTGGGTGTATGCGGCACTCACCATATGTGAAGACTGTGCTTTTGTTTGTATTCCTTGATCCATGTCATGTGACTAAACAAGGCCTCCTGCAGTGTTTTGCATCTGTTGTTGTTCATGTCTTATTCAGTATGTGCCGTCTGAACAGTAGTAACAGTAAGAGTATCATGTTGGAAGTCGAAAAGGCTGTCGGCTAAATTCTTCAGCTGCATCTCATTTATTATGTGCACCGACAGGAAATGTTTTATGGCTTTTGGCTTGCAAGTTGGATAATGTTGTAAATATTACAGAAGGCTGTGGAGGGAGGCTAGGTTATATAAATTCCGCCTCTTGTAATAAGATTCTAAATACTTTTCCCACATTTTGAATTCATGATGTGCAAGCACCACTTGAATAGTTAATTTGAAAACACAGTGCAATCAAATCTTCATTGACATTTTAATTGTCATTTGATTTCTTTATAATTTTTTTGAATATACACTTTTTACTCACAATCACATATATACAGTATATATTTCTTGGTTGGCATTTTCAACCAAGATGAATGTGATCTGACAATCTGATCTATTAATGGCACTACATGGAGAATGTTTGCAGCTATGTCAGTTTTTACCACAGCAACATACATATGTGATATAGGAATTCTACACCAATTACAAAACAATTCAGATTAACGCTTTAAAAGCTATTTGAATTGGTAGTGTCTCAACGTTTAATTGATTTAACAGACCATTTTGCATGCTAAAAGCAGTGCTTTCATTAAGTGGATGAGCTTAATTTGACCTGATAAATTATGCTATGCTTTATCTGATAAAGTACTATGCAAGGGATACAGAAGACATGAGTGAGAGGATGACCTTAAGAGCTGTTTGAATAGATCACGACCCCTGTAAACTCTGCTAATAAATGCTAATTGTATTTCAGATCAAGCTCTCAGGTCTCCTGTGTAGCACATCATTTGTACGATGTCTAGGAGATGAGTGGTATCTCACAGTGTCAAATTCCTTTGTTCCACCTCTTGCTCCTATGTGATCAGGTTAGATCACTGTGTCAGCTGAAATCAAGATGTCACCTTGTCCCGATTCTGTCTGTAGATCAAGGTTTCCAGGCTGAAACTGGATTATTCAGCAGGGAAAGGTGTTATCAAAGAATCTGGGGCCTTGAAGTTAAAAGCTAGAGGTGCGCCCACACCAAACGCGTTATGCGCGTAAGAGGCGTATAAAATCAGCAATTTTTCCATAGGGAAATGACCCGACGTCACATACATCGGCACGGTCGGAGAAAAGTGTACATAGAGACTGAGAAACACCGAGGAGGAAAATTTATTTGCGGGCGGCCGGTGCTGTAAAACAGCCGCTCGGGAATAGAAGACGTGGGGAAAGTGAACCAGGAGAATGGACCTCCTGGTTAATTCAGTGAATATGTGCGGCTGTGCTTTAGCCGATAAATCAAGTTAGCACCGGATAGCATTAGTTAACTCACCCGGGGCCAGTTGCATAAAACTAAGATAAGGGATTAACCTAGGATATTTCGATTATCCTGGCTTGCGTTAGCCATGATCCGGTTGCATAAAAGCGGAGGGACATAAGTTACCGTGGAGATTTATCCTTTACGTTTAGCCTTGTCATAAAGGATAAACTTATTCTGTTGCCTGATTGGCTCAGTCACCCGTCACTCCGATCTGAAATCAAGGTGTTTAACAGTTATTCCATGATCTTCTGTGTACTGCTTCATTTTAATTAGCCTGTTTTAAAGTATCACATAAAAGACTGCATTGTCATTTAGTTAAATAGTTCTTATTTTTTATTTATTTAACCTGAACCATTTAGAATGAACTTAATTATTATTAGATTAAGATGAAATGATATACAGTAAATTATTAGAATTTATGTGATAGTCTGTTCATATTGCAGGCTATATTTATACAATTGATTATCGATGGCAGATGACGTTCCAAATGTGGGTCAAATAAATTCACTTTGTACTTATAACTAGGCCTATATCGAGGTGTATCTAAAACAAAATCCAAATATCAATGAAAATTTCCTTTTTTCTGTTATTTAATTCAAAAAGTGAAATTTAAAGACATTCTAGATTCATTACACATGAAGTGAAATTAATCTAGAATAAACATACTTTTCAGAAGGTCGACATGTATGTATTATAAATCATTTTCTGATTGGTTGTATGTACTGTAATATTCTAATATTTTGAGATACTGGATTTTTTATTCCACGATCAATCAATCATCCAAAAAAGGCCTGACATATTTCACTTTGTGTAATGAATATATGAAAGTTTCACTTTTTGAATGGACTTTCCATGATATTCTATTTTTTAGATGCACCAGACTGCTCACTGTCAACTATTTCATCATGAAACAATGCAGGGACATCAAGGTCAGTTGGCAGAGAATGCATCTGCTGTATGAAATGAACTGCCCCCTCACTTTAAACTAGCAAGGCATTGTGGGAAAATGGGCCGTCTTTTCCATTTTTACATCAGTAAATCTGTGTTCGATTTCTGGGTCTGCTTCTGAAAGCTGTGGGCTGGCAATTAACAGAATGACTTACACCTGGCTTGACAAAGCAGCCCCTTTACATCCTGGATTGGCGTTTATGCAACTGACTAATCCAAAGTGCCCAGGCTAGACTTTGTCAAGGCTGGCTTTATCAATCATCCTGGATATCTTAATTCCACTTTTATGCAATAGGCCCCCGGTTGAGTGCGGCTACTAGCGCCTCAATATTATGAACCCAAACATGACGGCTATGTCCGGGGAACTTTCACGACAAGTACAGCGAAGCACCGGTGTTTACATCTACGCCAGCCACGGTCCCCTGTCACAGCCAGGTAGGGTAATGTTGGCTACTTGCCTTTATTTTGTGCCGCCCTGCACACAATGCTGCTGTAAATGTGTTTCTTATGTTGCTGCCTGCTGTTTGTGTGCATTTCCGAGCGGCGTGAATATGCAATGCTGTTTTAACCCTTAGGGCCCGTTATAATATTAGGCACACTCGTACCGCTAAGGTCCGTAAAATGGACATTTCATTGAGGTAGCTATAAAAAATATTATACATGATTTTTTTTCTACTTTTTTTTTGCCAATTCTTTTCCCCCACATCTGCCTTAACTATTAATATAAAATAGTCATGAATTTTAAAAGATGTTAACCCTTTAAATGCCAGGTTTTGGTCATGATGCCATCGTATTTTAGATGAAAAAAACTGAAAAACTGAAATATTTTCAATATACTACATGCAAACTAATTTTTTTTGTGTTGAATTATTAGGCCTGTGATGTGTCAATGATGAGCAGCAAAACTGATTTTCAGGCATTATTATTTTTTGTGCAGTGTCAAATACTCACACTCGTACCGCTAAGGTCCGTAAAATGGACATTTCCTTGAGGTAGCTATAAAAAATATTATACATTAATTTTTTTCTACTTTTTTTTTGCCAATTCTTTTCCCCCACATCTGCCCTAACTATTAATATAAAATATTCATGAATTTTAAAAGATGTTAACCCTTTAAATGCCAGGTTTTGGTCATGATGCCATCGTATTTTAGATGAAAAAAACTGAAAAACTGAAATATTTTCAATATACTACATGCAAACTAATTTTTTTTGTGTTGAATTATTAGGCCTGTGATGTGTCAATGATGAGCAGCAAAACTGATTTTCAGGCATTATTATTTTTTGTGCAGTGTCAAATACTCACACTCGTACCGCTAAGGTCCGTAAAATGGACATTTCCTTGAGGTAGCTATAAAAAATATTATACATTAATTTTTTTCTACTTTTTTTTTGCCAATTCTTTTCCCCCACATCTGCCCTAACTATTAATATAAAATAGTCATGAATTTTAAAAGATGTTAACCCTTTAAATGCCAGGTTTTGGTCATGATGCCATCGTATTTTAGATGAAAAAAACTGAAAAACTGAAATATTTTCATTATACTACATGCAAACTAATTTTTTTTGTGTTGAATTATTAGGCCTGTGATGTGTCAATGATGAGCAGCAAAACTGATTTTCAGGCATTATTATTTTTTGTGCAGTGTCAAATACTCACACTCGTACCGCTAAGGTCCGTAAAATGGACATTTCCTTGAGGTAGCTATAAAAAATATTATACATTAATTTTTTTCTACTTTTTTTTTGCCAATTCTTTTCCCCCACATCTGCCCTAACTATTAATATAAAATAGTCATGAATTTTAAAAGATGTTAACCCTTTAAATGCCAGGTTTTGGTCATGATGCCATCGTATTTTAGATGAAAAAAACTGAAAAACTGAAATATTTTCATTATACTACATGCAAACTAATTTTTTTTGTGTTGAATTATTAGGCCTGTGATGTGTCAATGATGAGCAGCAAAACTGATTTTCAGGCATTATTATTTTTTGTGCAGTGTCAAATACTCACACTCGTACCGCTAAGGTCCGTAAAATGGACATTTCATTGAGGTAGCTATAAAAAATGTTATACAATCTTTTTTTTAACTTTTTTTTGCCAATTCTTTTCCCCTACATCTGCCCTAACTATTAATATAAAATAGTCATGAATTTTAAAAGATGTTAACCCTTTAATTGCCAGGTTTTGGTCATGATGACATCGTATTTTGGAGGAAAAAACTGAAAATGTTTATTATTTTCAATATACTACATGCAAACTAATTTTTTTTGTATTGAATTATTAGGCCTGGGATATGTCAATCATTAGCAGCAACACAGATATTTAGGCATTATTATTTTTTGTACAGTGTAATAAACTGACACTCATACCGCTAAGGTACGTAAAATGGACTTTTGAAAAAGGTAGCTATAAAAAATATTATACATCGATATTTTTCCAACTTTTTTAGGCTTGAATTTTAAACCAACATCAGTACTAATCATAAATTGAATTTTTGTGTTAGGAAAAGAACCTCACCTGCAGTCCATGCACATTTTCCACTCTTTTTGTTATTATCCAGAAGTGAACAGTGAACAGTGAACGGGCCAAGAACAGTGTAACAGGGACATCATTGGCTAAATAAAGTTGTGTGTATGAGAGAGACTGTGTGTGTGTGTGTGTGTGTGTGTGTGTGTGTGTGTGTGTGTGTGTGTGTGTGTGTGTGTGTGTGTGTGTGTGTGTGTGTGTGTGTGTGTGTGTGTGTGTGTGTGTGTGTGTGTGTGTGTGTGTGTGTATCCCCATGACCTAGACATTATGAGCAAAAGGCTAGTGGTTTTCAAGTGGCACTGTTTTCATTCACTCTGTTCCATGTGTAGTTTTTCATGCAGAGGTTCAAAATCCCTCTAAAGATGACTTTGTATAAATGCACAGCACACACACCTACCTGAGGTCCATACACACAAGCATGTGCAGTGCACTGCTTCAAATAAGTTAAAACATGGGCCATCTTCAATCACATCAAAGGTGCAGCCGTCAGAGACACATAACAAGTCGTTGAGCTGTTTACACAGCTGCCATTGAAACCAGAGTTTATACTAAGCAAACTGTGGAACTAGTTATTTCTTACCTGGCAATATGGAGAGAGCCTTTACACAAGAAGTACATAAAGCTTTGGAAACAGTGATGGAGTCTGATTCTGATAGCGAGTAATAGGAATCTGACATAGACAATGGTTGCGTTCCGAATCGCATACTTTCTACTATATAGTATGTAGAAAAAAGATTTAGGATGTCCCGATTCTTATGGCCAGATTTAGGATGGTTAGAAGTACCCGGATGTCCTACTTCATGCGGCCAAGATTGTTAGTGTTGAAAAGTGCATCCTATTTGGGCGATTCTGACCCACAATCCAGTGCGCACGTGAAGTGACGTAACATCGACGAAGCCTCCATATGAAAACAAACGGGGATGCGACGGATATAAAAGCAAGAGGCAAGATCAAGGCGCAATGTTATGATGAAATAAGAGAGTAAAGTATGTCCCAATAGTATGCCTACTGCATCCTAACTAGATTCTTTTTATCGTCGGATGTAGTATGTAGAATAGAAAAAAGAAAGAGGAGGAGATTCGGAACGCAACCACAGTGTCTGAAACCTCCATTAACGCGTAACAGGTGGGTCCCTGTACCATTCCAGTGGCTGCAGGAGTATATCTCTGTGTATGGGTGTTGGTGGGGCCAACTGAATTCTCCACTACTGAAAGTCAGAGGAAACATCCCAGCTCTGGAGGAGGATTCAGAGTAAATGAAAACAGTGCCACTTGAAAACCACTAGCCTTTTGCTCATAATGTCATAGGTCATGGATACACACACACACACACACACACACACACACACACACACACACACACGTGCACACACACCCACATACACACACACACACACACACACACACACTCCTCAGGGTTAAAGCTAAAGGGAGAGGAAGGGGGGATTGTGACAGTGCTATTGGAAATAGCCTGTTTTTTCTCCATATGCCAAATATGGTCATAATGACGTAACATGGTGGAGAGTAGTAAAAATGATCAATTCCAAGGTAGAAGCCCAGATTGACACCCAGATATAAAAAAATGCATCAATTATGCTTTAATGGCAGTGTGTTGAAAAAATGGTGTTTGAATGGGTGTTAATGGACGTTTTATGGACCTTAGCAGTCTGAATGTAACTCTTGTTTGTATACAGTGTATTTTAGCCTTACTGTAGGAGCTGAGCTGGAAATAACATTATCATATAAAAATACACTTCCTTACCAGTTTTCATGCCATATGCATGAACACAGCCAAAATGATCCAAAAAAAGAAAAATGAAATGTCCGTAAAATGGACCAACGGGCCCTAAGGGTTAATGCTAGCTATTTGTGCTGTTCAGTTGCTGTTTATTTGTCTTTTGGCACAGTTGTTGGCCGTGTTGTTGTTTTTGTGCGGACATGCACGCTGTTGTGTCGGGTCGGGTCTGATCGCAGCCATGGTTGATTAGGGGAAATACATTATCGGGAGGGAGACTAGGCGCGTTACGCGTGTAGAACCATTTTTGACACAAAATGATCAAGCAATGTATATGTTTTTGTATATTGGACTGATAAGAGTCACACAAATAGACTTCATAGTGTTAAATAAGGACGGGTGTGTCGTTAGGATTTTATTTCAAAAGACATCTATTTCTATATTGATACCGATAGATATCGATTCTCTTATTTATACCACGGTGCATTATTTGACGCAATACAAAATAAAGACATGACATGAAACAGATTTGATAGTCATTTTATGATAACCTTTTTGGCAGAAATAATGAGCTAAATTGCCAAAGCTGTTAACCACAAACACTAATGTTGTGTTTTACGTTTTCATGAAGTTGCTGGTGTGACTCACTTTTAGCTGCATTGAGCCCACACTTTTAAACATGTGGCCCTGTCAGCCATAAATATAGAAGGTAGAAAGTAAACATGCAGTTACACAACGTCACAAACGTAATTGAATAAAGTAGCATAAATACAAATAGCAGTATTGTTTGTGTACGGTAATTTCAGTACTGACCAGTCATCAGTTCTCCTCAATATACCCATCCCATAAATGTAGTTTCTTGTCAACTAAATGGCTTTCATAGACTTCTATTCTTATTGGATTGTTTGCATTACTCGATGGGGGCAGGCCTCCCAGTTATTCCTGTGCTTTGATGGCTATGATCCTTTCATGATTCCTTCCATCCTGTGATCATTAAAGCTGGACTCTTGTCACCTTTGCCACTTCTATGACACCTTAGGAAGTGATCCATTAGGTTTTTAACTGCTCGTATCCTCGCTCAATTCAGCACTCATTGCCTGTGCAGCAATAAAAAATCATTAGTCTTTCGCCCTAGGTGAGTACTCGATATGTGCAGAATTTAATTCTCACACCTCCCGAGGGCTGCACCACTAAAACCTCATTTTGTTCTGAATCGTTATTCAGAGGCCCTGTGAGGTCTTCTTGCTTTTTTATTTCCCAAAGATGTGACTTTGCCGTCGCATGTGTGAGCCAGGAGATGTTTCTCAATTATCTTCTAGGGTTCTGGTGTACCGCAGCGTTTTGTTTGCCTGCCAAGTTTCATAAACACACAAGCCACATAATTGCTGTTACACTGAACCTGTTCATATCGCTGCAGTCAGATATCAATCAACTCTATTCAGGAGACTCAAGGTCCATTTAAAAGACATACAACACACAAACAAGTAAAAAAAAAACAATAACACCAATGTTTCCACATACACTGTGACTGGTAACGTACAGTGTTGAGAAGAGGATTTGACAGCAGCCTTCAGCCGATGGATACATTTCTACATCCGATTTCTTAAAATAACTTGGAACATGTTGTATCCTATACCAAACATTTCCCTCGCACTGCACCACCTTGGTTTTCTAAGCAATAGAAGTATACGATCATTTCAAGCAGCCTGGAGCTTCTGGATGCTCACCTTCTTTGGCCCCACTGCAGGGAAACAGCAATACAAAAAAGGTTTGGTAGAAGACATTTACTTCTTCAAGGGATTACACCAGCGCATTTCCGTTTGCTACAACAAAATAGATATCATGTTGTTTTTCCTTGGGCTTTTATAGGGTAATTTTGCCTCTAGTACTGAAAGCTAATGGTGTGTTCTATAATGTAAGTTGTTTGTCCAAAGACTGTCTCTACTTCTTTTTTCCTTTTCCAAATATCTTGTAAAACTAAAAAACTGAAGAATCCCATGTGGTGATGTGATTTCCTGTGAAGGTGAACTGTATTGACATTACATTAATGGAACCGCTAGCATTTTTTATCAAGATGTTCTTTCTTTTGCTTCAAGATGTGAAGACACCCAAGCCGATTGTATACTAAAATTGAAATATTAAGCCTAACAATTGAATGGATGCTTTCACAACACTTATTGCTCTTTTTCACACGTTATATGAATCAGGTACAGATAAAGTACTGATACTGTTCCCCACTGGTACATAAATGTAGATTCAGTGGAAGAAAACAAGACTATGGGGAGCAAGGGACTAACATTTGGGCATTTTAGAGAACAAGGAGAAATACAGGGTACTGCACTGGGAAACATAATTGAAGATTGGGCAAAATAGTGTTAGCAAAACTGAAATTGGCTTTAACATCCCTGATAATCTGCAGAAACTATTAAATATTGTATAATGTATTTCACAGTTACGGTATGCTAAATAACCTCAGGGGTTCGGTAAGGTAATGAAAGAGACCTTGAGAATCTCTCAAAACGATGGAGTGGTTATCAAACAACGTATACGTTTAAAAAACTTACTTTACGGTTACCTTACTGGGTACATATAACTCTGAAATGTGTAGAAGCATAATTATAGGCTCCTCAGAATATCAATGTAATATTAGCTTAGCCCAAACACTGGTAGTCAATGGGAAGTATTAGCCTGCTTCCAGCGACAGTGAGAAGATAAACTTTACAACATCACTAAACGGTCCTGTTTGTAATAATAAAAAAAATGTTGAACTATTCCTTTAAGTACCACTTGGGTGCGCTAAGTATTGTACTGTTATTGATTCATACAAGAGAGATAACACTTTAAACCCCAGGCTATATAATAACGTGTTATCCCCTTTATTAAAATCCCGTCATCCCTGACACTTGCCCTGTGGTCTGAAGACTTAAGTGGAGCCTGCATGAGCCAGAGGGTTGAACTTTCTGAGGTAAAGAGCAGCATGGCAAAGGTGACGTATATGGGTTTTCACTCCCGTGGCACAAATTAGCAGGACCTGGGTTCAATTACGCACAGTGGTGGTCGTGGGCACCGTTATAATGAGGGTCACTAGGGCAAGGCTGAGGGAGGCACACAGCGTTTTGAACATCTAGCACTGCAGTAGCATGAAAGTAGCCATATAGACCATATAGTCAGTGTAAAAGTGTTTGACCAATCGAGACATAAACCCTCAGCTGTACAGCTTACCGTGAATTGGATTTGCCACATGACTGACACAACTGTCAGTCATACTAGTTCTTCTTGGTCATGTCTTTCATTTGCTTGTAATCATCATCTGGTTCCTGTGTGTCCAAGCTCCACCCGGTTTGAGTTATTATTTGTTTGCTTAGTTAATTGCTCCACCTGGCTTCAGCTCCCCCATTTTCATTACTTTACAGAGTACACTTGTTAATAACGATGTGAGCCAGCCATTATTAGCTTAGCAAACATAAATCAGATACTATTCAATACCATTATGGTGTAAACCTGGTGTTTTGCTGGCCCTCACGTTTTCTCTCACACACTGTGCTGTGCCTCTATGCACTAATCAATAGCATCGCTGCAGGGGACTAAAGCTTTATTAACCAGCTTCTTACTTGGAGACCCGATTCTCATCCATCCACCTACCACCTCAGATAATTGGTCCTGATACAATAGCCTGGTACATTTCTATACATGGCAGGTATCATTAGAGGTGAGTCACATTGCAGCAGCATGGAGGAGAGGTAGCAACATGAGACCGAGATAAAGACGGTGGTTATTTAAAGAAGCTCTGGTGAATGAATGCCAGCAGCAGAGGGTGACAGGTTTTTTAGGAATGGATAAAGTTTTAAAGCCAAAGGGAGAAGGAGCAGAGAGAGTTTCTTTTCAATCCCGGATTCTGAGCCCACCGATCTCTTGTGGGATCTTGCTTTGTCTGCTCCATCTCAGTTCCCCTAATGGCAGTATGGCTGGATGGTTACCAATGTAATTAATGATTTTGTATAGATAGAAAGACCGCAGGGACAGAAGCTGGCTTAGGTGTGAAGTAAGAAAAAAGTGTCTAATTTATAGGAACATGTTCTTCTTTTTTGGTTTGAATTTTTCTATGAAAGTCTATGAAATGTTAAGTGATTAGACAGGCTAATGTGTCTTTTTTCCAATAACCTGCATCAAGGTCATGTTGCTGCAGTTAAAAGCTAAGTTTAATATCCGAAAAATAAAATTATTCATCTGTCTTGTAGCTTCAGTTGCATTTCCTCCTGTTTAGTTGAGGAGCAGCCTACATATTCTGAAAATCAGTCATGATGTGGATATTACCATACAGGCATTGGGATTCATTATGTATTCCACTTATTCAGTCAAAAATAGCTTCTGTATGCATTCTGCTAATTAGGCTAGGATTGTAAAATATACCATCAAAGTTGAGCTAAATCACTTTTATTTTTCCCAACAGATGTAGCCTATATGATATCTAGTCCCCGTACGTGATTTGTTTTTAAAATTATTTTTTATTATTTTCTTTTGCACATTTTGGTTATTGTGATGATAACAAAGCATTGATACCAAATAACTCATTATTGTCCCAAGTTTGCTGCGACCATACAAGACTAGTAATTAATAAATCAGTGTACCAGAGGGAAATCAGGACATCTCACTCTGTTAATATATTGGATAGACACTGTTGAGGGGGGGGGGACACATCATGTCAATCATTTGATTAAGAAATGGTAAATACTTTACATTGATTGCAATGGTGGATGTATTTGTGCACACTTCATTTCCTGATTGATTGAACACTGTTTGTGCCTGTGTGTGGGATTTTACACATACGGTGCCATTTGCAGCGGATTTGATCCCAAGCGGCTTTTTGATCTTGATCAAAGCGTAAATGAGACGGTCGTGTTGCCAGTTATTTTTCAGTTGATGTTTCCCTACCGCAAACCAGCTCATGTATGTAAGAAGAACAGAGCCTCTGATTGATTTACGGATGAAAGCTGTCGGTGCCACCCCACTCTTTTAACGGAGCTCCTTGAGAATAATATTGCATCAGAGCCTTTTGTGACAAAAGAACAATGGTTCGGAGAGTGAATAGACCTTAGATGAAGTGACAACTGACAGTAAGGAATGGATTTGAACGTCAGTTGAAAAACTTGAAAAAAACAACAACTTGATTTTATGCAAGATAATGAATCATCTTGGCGTGCATTCACCATAATAGTGGATGACCGGTGTAGGTGTGTAGGTGAAGCATTGCCATATATTCAAGTGATTCATTTTAACCAAACATCTATCATATGAACTTTGCTTATGTAACTGTTCAGGTTGCTTAATGCCATAGCGGCACCAGGATCAATACATTTTGATAAAAAGAAATTGTCATTTAGAGAAATGATTATTAGTGGATCCAGAAGCTATTCCGGTAATCGATTGTTTCCAAGTTCTCAAATGTGAAGGTTAGATGCTTACATTCATATATGATCGTAAACTGAATTTGTTTTGGATCCTGGACTGGTGGTTGGGGGGAAAAAGCCAATTTGAATATGTCTTGTTGGCGTTGCAGCTGTAGTCTCATTGTGTCTGTATGTTTTCAGGTACATTGTAGTTTATTGTTTATAAGGCAATATGTCCCAATTAAACAGATTGTAGGTAGCCAAATATAAATGCATCAGGAGAATCATCTCTAAATACAAAGGACATCCAGATTGGAGAAGTATTATTTGTGGTTGTCTTGTTTTAATGATTAAGAAACAACAGATAGTGGCAAAGACAAAGTATGACATTTATAATACAGATACTATCCTGAAGTTAACAAAACAAGCTGCCTCTGTGTTAAACACCAAAGTGTTGAGAGGGATACAGTCTTCATACAAGCGCACATTTTGGGTATCCTCTTTGATAAAATACACTTGTTATACATAAATAATCTTATTAGGTGAGACCACTTTACCTCCTGCATTCGTAAGTGGCCACTAATTTCAGCATATTGCTTCTCTGAAGGCTTTACGGAGGAAAACAACCAGATTGATTTCCTCGGTTCAGCATATTAAGATCAGAATGCTGCTGCTGACACTGATGCTTCCCAGACACACACACACACACACACACACACACACACACACACACACACACACACACACACACACACACACACACACACACACACACACACACACACACACACACACACACACACACACACACACACACACACACACACACACACACACACACACACACTCATGCATATGCACTCACTCACCTAGCAAACTGCAGCTTTTAATACTCTTTTAGTCAGTGACGCATCAGGTCCATCTTTAAAAAGAACCCTGTTATTCAAAGGGGAAAATAACACTATCAATTGAGTTGTTTGAGGGAGGAGGGGGGATACATACAGCCATGCTTTCATGGCCACTGAGTCACTGTTTGAAGGAGAGCCACGACAGCACCGTTGGCCCTCTCCCCAAGGATACCCCATTGCTCTTTTTATGTGTGTGGGTTTTTATTTTCTTCTTTTATTTTAATTTTTTAAATTGTCTGTGTGTTCACACGTTCATATGAGTTTGCTTTGTGGGTGGCATTGTGATTCATTATGTTCCGGCTCCCTCTCATCTGCAGACTAGATTAAATTGTTAAAGCTCAGTGCCCATTTGTTACCTAGAGGGTTAGTGCAGCATAAAGGTAACAACAACTTTGGATGGTCTGAATTGATGAAGGGTTTAGTGAAGTGTTTATTAGCACAGTTGTTTAATATGTGTGCTCCCTTGAACTGTGCTGCCATTCGTCTAAATGGGAAGCGTGTGTTTTATTTAATTGCAAAGTTTACATTACATAAAAGGGTTTCTATGACTATTGAGGCGTTTGTGGGGAGATGGGATCCTGAACACTTGTACAGACCTATTATGTTGTTTGTGTTACAATGTCAGATGCGCTGGCAGCGTTCTGTGAAATAATGATTGCATATTATTGTGAGAATTGTTTTGTACTTTAGTCATGGGCCTACAAAAAATTTCAGTCATTCTTATTTTAAAAGCTTTAATAACAGGAAATAAAGTACTGAGAGGGGCACATAGGCATTACAAGTTTTCTGAATCATAACAACAGAGATAACTGTTGGCACTTGGCAGCACAGTCAACCTTGTCAATATGGCATGCTTTCTGTAACTTGCACACACTACTGATTCTGCCTTTACTGTAGTAGTGTGGTCAAAACAAAAAATGGAAAAAAGGTCAATCATATTAGCTTTCTGTAACCTTAATATTCATTCATTTTACAAGAGCCTTGAATTTTTCATATCCTGAGCATGTAGGTTAACGTGATCAGGGTTTGCCGTACAAGCTCAGCAGCTTCAAAACTCAGAAATTCTCTGTACATAACTTTTTTTCATTGTGACTATCAAGTGCAATAAGAACGGTATTCTTGCATTTAGTTTGAAGGAAAATAAATTAGCATCCCAAAACCGATTCAGGAAATATCCAGTATGTGTTATGCAGCGTTGCCTCTGGTTTTAGTGAATGATAATCACTTTTCTACGCTGCTGTCCATTTACATCATACAGCCGTCGCTGACAAGTTTGTTCATAAATATGTGATTGGTAAAACTTTTTTAGAAAGATTGAATCGGCCACAAAGCAATTTAGTGGTAAATGAGCTGAGAGGAAGCAAGGGTTAGCGGGTACAATCTTGTTTGCATTTTGTATTATACACATCAAAGCTGAACTAATAGCAATTGCAAGTTTTCATTAACAGTCGGCTGCTGGTTGAAATGTGTTGCCATTTGTTGGTAGAAAGGATGAGGAATAAAAGGAAGCTCTACACGTCATGCTCCTTTTGGACAATACTGTTGTTATTGTTCATTTTAGAGGGTGGACACAGAGTACACTAATAGCCGAGGTGCAGTAGTTAAATAAAAGTAATATACTTTAGGCCAATACCATTATAAACAGGAGAGTACTTATGGACTGAATGTAAATTTGTGTAAGTTAGAGCAATTATCAAATCATATCATCATGTAAATGATGAAGGGGAATTAGTTTTTCATTCATCAGCATTGCATACATGGATTTTGTCTCCCTGCACACTAGTTCTGTAGGCCATGTTATGCATAGGAACTCATTGACTCAATGTGATTAATGAAACGTGAGTCTCGACAGCCCTGATCCAGTGGTTTTAATCACCTATTAGCCCAAAAGTGAACATTATGTAACATAATGCCGAGCCTGGACAGACATGGCTGATAAAGTGACCTTGGATTAGAACCTAGCCCCCTCAACGCTATGTCCTAGCGGGCAGAGCCAATGTCCAGAGGATTACGGTAAAGCACTGCTCTGCCAATATTGCACACAGGATTATTTGCATCCATGTTTCTATGGTCTGTTGGGGCATTCAACCACGTTTGGGATTCAATGTCAAGGACAATAGAGGATTTGTATAGTTGGGGTCTGTAAAGTGAGAAGGATGAAATGATCAGATGTTTTTTTAGTCAAACATTCTTGAAGTTGATTCAGTATACTTGCTCAGGCTTTGTCGGAATTTACCTTGACACACCACATGCTCTGCGTTTCTGACTACCGCCAGCTCTCAGTGCTAATTTGTCACCCTCTCCGTCAATTTAATCAAGGTATAACACTATAAGTGGATCTTATTGTCTAGTATTTAATGCATCCAATATCCACGCCAGCTGTCATTTCAGATGCTCCAAAACCCAACATTTAAATTCACAACACCGACTCCTCTTCTCACGGAGCAGCAACAGTGGCGTCTTTGTCTAAGTGCACGAGTCAAAGTGTGCTCTCATTCTTGATGGGGATTGCACCAATACGTGTTTATATTTAATTAGGAAAATCATTTGTCAATCTTTTATCCCCACTGCCATCACCACACTGAACAGTCACAAATAGGCAACATATCTCACTCCACTCAGTCACCCCTTTGCACTGCTTGCATTTGTTGGTATTTATTTATTGTCATTGTTTGGGACTCTCTGTTTTGTATGTATTTATTTATTTTGTGTACATTGAACCTGCCCTGTCAAAGATGAATTTCTGTCAATTGTGACAGACAATAAAGTTTTTCTTATCTTATCTTATCTTATCTTATCTTATCTTGAATGTTTTTCATTCAGATACATCAAACATTTATTGTAGATGTAAACAACCATACTTACAGACAAATGTGGTGTACGGAGTAAATGAGAAAGTGGAAACTGCTCACAGCCAGTAAGTTTTTAAGTGTGTTTTTAAGTTGAATCTTTAAAGCTTCATGCGAGGAAAGGGAAATGATCTTAATTTTGGGAAGTGCTACTTCTTGCAACACATAGGAATGAGGTTTTGGTCAGAGGATCTCGTGTTTTCTTTACAGGCGTTGTAGTGAAAAGGCAAGATTCCAAATTTATGTCTCTATAGGTGCATTGAAAAAGAAAAAAAATGGAATCTGAATGACGTAGCAATCGGAAAATGTTTAAGACAGAAACAGGGAAAGAGATAGGGGTTAATGAAAGGACCTTTGATGACTTTGTCGATGTCACAGAAAAACAACATATAATGTAGCTTTAGTTTTTTAATGTGTTAACCTTTCTGAACTGGTTACACTTAGATTTAAAGTAATAACCTATTCACTTATTCAACTTAAAGACATTCAGGATCTGATGTCTTTATTCCAGTTAAACAATTAGTGTAGTGTGGTAAACAAGCTCCCCTCTGTATTGTTCTCTTAACCACCTTAATCACAATGACTCACTGTGGTGTTGTTTTGATCCCAGTATGCCAGATTAAATGCGGCCAGTGCCTGAACAGTACAACCGCTGGCCTGTTTGATGTGACTGGTTAAATTATACATGTTGGCCTAACAGTGTGCCAAAGGAGACATTTGGATAATTTAAGTTAACACTCCCTCTGAACTCTGATTTAATTTGAAGGTCACACAAAGTACTACAGAGTTCACCAGTTACAAGCTGCACGGTAACAGTAGCAAAGCATTTTCTGTAAATCAAGTAAGCACATACAGTAGACACTAGACACAGCTAATGTCTGAAATATTTTCTTAATTTAAAACAGAGAGATAGATAATAAAGTAATCTAAGTTATGTATCTATATCTATAAATGCATCTCTGATTGAGTTTTCCCATACAGCGAAATAGCCTTGTTATTTTGGTGCATACATTAAACCAAGATAAGATAAGGGTAAAAAGCAAGTAATGTAAGGCAATTAACATAAATAAACAATTACATTGAAATCATATAGAAAATATGTGCTAATATATAAAATAAGAGAGCTGTACAGTTGTGCAGTGTACGTAGAAAATAGACCAGTGTCAATTATTTCATGTAGTTACAGTTAATGCACATATTAGACTACTGTTGGTGACGCCATCCCATCACACATTTTTTAAAGTCCAAATAACATAAATTGTGTTAGCAGCTGCAGCTTTTTATGTTACATGAGTAATTATCACTCCCATTTTTGATAAATCTGCCTTTATTTTCTGGAATCATTATTTATCAAATAACGTTTCACTTAAAAATAGCAAATATCCTCTTGTGTATGATAAATATCCTCTGCTAGATTACATCGACTAATAGGTTCAGATCGACTTGTGTATTTATTTTTACAAACAAGGATGTCATGCAAGTGATACGATTCTAGTTACAAATGTATATTTCTAATAAAAGACTGTTACTGGTGGCTGGCGTCTAGCTGAATGGCATCGGCCCCTCCGGAGAGAGTTGATAAAGTTTGACTTTTTGCAGGGTACGGCTGTGGATGCGGTTAGCCTGTGGTATTGACCTTGTATAGAATGAGACACTGAAGCGACTGCACATTATGAGATGTAGCTGTGTTTCATAAGCATGATCTACATTCTTCATTAATCTATATGTGCCCAAATGGACACACACAGACACACATGCTCACTCCCAAAAGGGCCTCTCTTTGGATCATTATCCCACTATGTATTTCCCTCTTTTTTTCTCTCTCTCTCTCTCTCTCTCGCTGCTGCTGCTGCTGTCACAGCAAGAACCTAATTGAGCTGAAACTTGTACTGTCCAAAATCCATGTCCTATATTCATTTATTAATGTTTTCTTGACAAAAGCCACTTGCCCCTGAATGGAACACCCAGAGAGTTACAAGTGGGAAAGGGCAAATTTAAGTATGTGAGTTTTATTAAAGGATATTGAAGATGCCTACGTGCTCAAAGGTTAGACAAAGTAAATGGTATATGGGTTGCTGTAAAACTGTAGTCCCAAAGTATCATTTTATTTGACCATACTTTATTCCAGTTAGAGCTTTGGGAATCTTTCCTATCCTCCTGTCACATGTCCCTGAGGGCTAATTCATTCATTCACAGTGAAATATACATAGACTCCAATTATTCTCTATTTCTTACACTTTAAGTCGAGACAATCAATTGTCTTTTTATTATGATCACTTTGACTTGCATCCTTTTTCCAGTTCGTGCTGTATTCAAAATACCCCCAATTCAACATCAAACAAACATTTCACACAGCAAAGCTCACAGTGAGAGCTGACAGGGTTGGTCACTTTAGAGCTTTTCTGCGCTCCCTGGTGAATGCAATTAATTGAAGACAGATTATATCTCAGACAATATAATGGCCGCTCTCCATTCGTTTTAATGATGATCCTCCGTTTGGTATCTAGTGCCAATTAGCTTGACATGATCTACTTGGTCTATTTGCACATAAATGGATCTTTTCATCTATAACTCCCAACCGTTATTAAGAAGAAGTGTGTGTTTTTACAGGAAGATCAGTCGGCCAGAACGTCTTCGAACCCTTCGACTAATAAGGAAAAGACAGCGCTAGTCCACTTCTGAGTCTAGATGTGGTAGTACTTATTTTGCAGAGTTGCTGTTAATGGGATTTATTGTTTAACATGTTTTAATGCTGTTTTATAGTAAAAGAGTACATAGATAAGAGCTGTAGCCTACATGAATGAAAAAAAAGTTGTTCATTCAAACTGAGAATTTGATTTAATTTATGTGAATTGCTGCAATTTTGAATTATATTTTCATTTTGACACTGTTGTTGTACAGAATAAGCAAGTTATATTCGCGTCAATTAGTTGGACAGAGCTAGGCTAGCTGCTTGCCCTTGATTAAAGTGTCCATGCTAGGTTAAACTAGCTTGCCGCTGGCTCCAGCAATATTTACCTTACAAACAATAAGAGTCATGAGAAAAATCGTATTAGACTCAAAATGTAAAATTATTTCCCTCACAACCAACTTGGATAATGTTGGTTTAAGTAAACCAGTAGTGCAGTCTTTAACTGTAACTAACGGATGCACTCGGCTAAAAAAATGTATTTCCTAAAATGACGCTTCACTTTTTTTAAAATAATTCTCGTGTTGGAGTAAGAGCCGAGGATGTGACAATATTTTTTTGATGACAACTTTTTAGTTTTATTTTTTTCCTACTACACAACACATTCATTATTTCTAAACAAGACTGCTCTGTCTTGGATACACCCGAACACAATGAGTTTACGAAGACAATGTGGGTGTGGGCAAGCAGCCAGGAAATATGCTGAAGGGTTGGAGGAGGAGGCGGCAAGTTGTAAAAGTTAAAGTTATGAGATACACACACACACACACACACACACACACACACACACACACACACACACACACACACACACACACACACACACACACACCCACACACACAGACAGACACTCTGCAGGTTGCTCGTTAAGTGTGCTACGGGGAGTTGGCATGTGAACCCGACTAGTGCTGCAGTGCTGTGCTGCAGAATGTGGAGGAAAGATGGGACTGTCAGTGGAATGTTCAACAGCAGGTCGAAGCAGAAGACTGGTTATCATAGTCTCGCTGACAGAAAAGACTTCTTTTAAGAGTAGCACA
Organism: Ammodytes marinus; assembly: GCF_949987685.1. Classification (NCBI taxonomy): domain Eukaryota; kingdom Metazoa; phylum Chordata; class Actinopteri; order Uranoscopiformes; family Ammodytidae; genus Ammodytes; species Ammodytes marinus. Next base: position 15,645,863 of record NC_137220.1, on the reverse strand, counting down.
TAACTTTTTAGTTCCCCTCCAGAGACTTTGGCATCTATTGTGGATAGAAGGCACTTAGTCATCAGCATAGGTGATGTCCTATATGGTGGGCCAGTATATCAGTGTTTATCACCTCACAGACAGAGCAGAGGATTTGGTTCCTCATGGACCTGTCCATGTTTGTTTTTTCCTCCCTCAAAATATGGATAATTTAATAGTTGATCATCATTATTTCAACCATTAATAAAAGCCGTCTGTTTCTGGCAGCACATCCTGGATGTATTTTGTGCCTTTGAAGTACTACAGGTTTAATGGGGTGAATGAAGTATGTCTATGAAATGTATCTTTGGGTGCAGGGTTTCATTGTGTTTAAGAATGATGAGTCACTTTGTATAGCCTTCTTTAGCATGACATGTAATGCCCCATGCAGTATGACACAGAGAATACTCAACAATGTCTGCACTTCTGCCACTGAAATCCTTTTTGCCAAGCGCAATGCTGAAATGTACATTTTGTGTTGCAAATAAAGTATGGTAATAGTATGCTTATTATTGTTATTCAAAATCCTATTTCATAATTATATGGCTTGAAATGTTATTCATAACACAACATTCATCCCTAAGGTATATTTAGGGGTCTCTATTCCTAAGGACCCTTGGATAAATCACACACAGTCTCATTTGTCTAACTCACCAACCTTTTTGAACCTGAGGGCTACTTCATGGGTACTACGTCATACGAAGGGCACCCAGTTTGATACACTCTTCTGAAATAACAAATTTGCTCAGTTTGCCTTTAGTTATATATTATGATTAATTATATTCATCATGGGAAGACACTGATCATGTTAATGATTTCTCACAATAATGATCAACAAACTTAAGATTAATACAGCATAACATTTTTATTAAACTTACAAAAATAAATCTCTTGATTGAAAAAACAGGGGTGGTATTGTGTCCCCCCTCTGTGGAGTGCATGTAAACACTGGTGTCTTGTTTTGACAGTTTGTTTTACTCAAAGCCTCTCAGAGTCACAGAGAGCTGCTGCCAGTGTCTCTGAGGTCATGGATTATTCATGGGCTATTGAGGGAAATGACGTTGTCTCATTGTGTGTTGCTTATATCACAACAGGAGTGAAAGGGCCGGTTGCATCAGGTCAACAGAAGAAGCTGCCTCACGTTCATATCTCATTGATTACCGGTACATTCCTTTTACAGCATAGAAAATACATTTTAAAGGTGGAGTCGGCAATTCTGGAGAATGATTGTTTAAAGACATTTTTTTGGCATTTTTATGCTTTATTGATAGTGTAGAGACAGAGTTGAAATGGGGCAGAGAGGGGAGTGACATGCAGAGAACGACCGCGGGCTGGAATCGAACCCGGGTCCGCTGCTGGCCGAGGCCCATGTGGGGGACGCCCTACCAACTGAGCTAAGGGCGCCCCCTCTGGAGAATGATTGTTGTCCAAATCCCTTTTTGTCAAAGTCAGTGAATATCTCCTCATGATCCGCACTGTCTGTACAGCCTAAGCTCTGTAAAGTGCTATGGAAACAA